>NW_007217135.1:0-12992 GCF_000164805.1 Carlito syrichta
AAAGAGAAAACGGAAGCACGGAGAGGTTAAGGACTTTGCCCAATATCACACAGCTACACAGCTACTAAATGGCAGAGTTAGGATTTGAACCCAGGCAGTCGGGTTCCATTTCCACACTTTTAGCCATCACACTCTACCATTTGCCCAGGGCTGGATACGTTCATTGACTGAGGAGGAGAGAAGCTATTTTCTTTTCCTTTTTGAGTTGGAGTCTCACTCTGTTGCCCAGGCTGGAGTGCACTGGCAAGAGCACGGCTCATGCCAGCCTTGATCTCCTGGACTCAAGCAATCTTTCTGCCTCTACCTCCCAGGTAACTGAGACTACAAGTGCACACCATCACACCCAGCTAATTTTTTTGGTAACTTTTAGGAAAAATAATGAATCTATTATTTATTTATTTATTTGTTATCTTAAGGTTTTTTTATTTTAAAGATGTGGGGTACAATTCATGGTAAAGTATACAAATGTTCATTATGCAAGTACCCTTGCTGATGAGGTGTGCACCCTCCCGCCCCTCCAGGGCAGATTCCCACAATTGCCAATCTCGCCCCTCCCCGGCAATTTCCTACTACTGACAATCCTTTTCTTATAGTATTATGATAATTGTTCAAGGTCCACTTACGAGTGAGAACATGTGATATACAGTCCTTTGTTTCTGTGATAGATCACTCAGTATTATGGACACTAAGCCCATCCAAGTTGCTGTGAAGTTCATAATTTTGTCCTTCTTTATGACTACATAATATTCCATCATGTATATGTACCACATTTTCTTTCAACGGGCAGTAGGATTTAACCTGACCTTTGAACCCATGGTTCCCAACTTCAAATTGCTGCAACGCACCCCCCGCCCCAGCTGACAAGCCGGAAATATGCAGACAGGCATACTTGGCCTAGATCACTGTGGTTCCAGGCCACCACAATAAAATGAATACTCAGTATTATGGACACTAAGCCCATCCAAGTTGCTGTGAAGTTCATAATTTTGTCCTTCTTTATGACTACATAATATTCCATCATGTATATGTACCACATTTTCTTTCAACGGGCAGTAGGATTTAACCTGACCTTTGAACCCATGGTTCCCAACTTCAAATTGCTGCAACGCACCCCCCGCCCCAGCTGACAAGCCGGAAATATGCAGACAGGCATACTTGGCCTAGATCACTGTGGTTCCAGGCCACCACAATAAAATGAATACTCAGTATTATGGACACTAAGCCCATCCAAGTTGCTGTGAAGTTCATAATTTTGTCCTTCTTTATGACTACATAATATTCCATCATGTATATGTACCACATTTTCTTTCAACGGGCAGTAGGATTTAACCTGACCTTTGAACCCATGGTTCCCAACTTCAAATTGCTGCAACGCACCCCCCGCCCCAGCTGACAAGCCGGAAATATGCAGACAGGCATACTTGGCCTAGATCACTGTGGTTCCAGGCCACCACAATAAAATGAATACTCAGTATTATGGACACTAAGCCCATCCAAGTTGCTGTGAAGTTCATAATTTTGTCCTTCTTTATGACTACATAATATTCCATCATGTATATGTACCACATTTTCTTTCAACGGGCAGTAGGATTTAACCTGACCTTTGAACCCATGGTTCCCAACTTCAAATTGCTGCAACGCACCCCCCGCCCCAGCTGACAAGCCGGAAATATGCAGACAGGCATACTTGGCCTAGATCACTGTGGTTCCAGGCCACCACAATAAAATGAATACTCAGTATTATGGACACTAAGCCCATCCAAGTTGCTGTGAAGTTCATAATTTTGTCCTTCTTTATGACTACATAATATTCCATCATGTATATGTACCACATTTTCTTTCAACGGGCAGTAGGATTTAACCTGACCTTTGA
Source organism: Carlito syrichta (assembly GCF_000164805.1). Lineage (NCBI taxonomy): Eukaryota > Metazoa > Chordata > Mammalia > Primates > Tarsiidae > Carlito > Carlito syrichta. Next base: position 1,874 of record NW_007217135.1, read on the forward strand.
ACCCATGGTTCCCAACTTCAAATTGCTGCAACGCACCCCCCGCCCCAGCTGACAAGCCGGAAATATGCAGACAGGCATACTTGGCCTAGATCACTGTGGTTCCAGGCCACCACAATAAAACGAATATGGCAAATCAAGCGAGGCACACATTTTTCGGTTTCCTAGTGCATCTAAACATTGTGTTCATACTACGCTGTAGTCTATTCGGTGCGCAATAGCATCATGCCTAAATCCAAAGCAGTCCACATTTCTTAATTTAAAAAGACTTAACTGATGATGAAAAGTTAGACAATATATTTTTTTTACAGTACTGAATGAACTCTCAAGAAATTTTATGGAAGCTGACTTTACTATGCAACAAAGAATAACAATTACTTGTGTGTGTAGCTAAAACAATAAAATAAAAGTAGTTTAGGTCTCTTTCAAAAAGAAAAAAAAGACTTTATTGCTAAAAGATGCTAAGCCTTCAGTGAGTCAAAATCTTGCTGGACGAGAGTCTTGCCTTGATGTCAAAGGCTGCAAGAAGTCTGAGTTTGCTGTGGCAGCCTCTCAAAATAAGACAGCGACGAAGTTTACCCCATCGACTGACTCTCTTTCATGAAAGATTTCTCTGTAGCACGCGATGCCGTCTGATAGCATTTTATCCACAGTAGAACTTCTCTCTAAATCGGAGTCAATCCTCTTAAACCCTGCCACGGCCCCATTGACTAATGCATATATTCTAAATTCTTCGTTGTCATTTCAACGATGTTTACAGCATCTTCATCCACGAGAAGCAAGTCCTTATCCATTCAAGTTTCATCGTGAGATAACAGCAATTCAGTCACTTTTTCAGGCTCCACTTGGGATTCTACTTCTCGTGCTATTTCCACCACATCGGCAGCGCCTTCCTTGACCCCTTCAAAGTCATCCGTGACGGTTGCAATCAGCTTCTTCCAGACTCCTGCTAATGTCGATATTTTGACTTCCTCCCACGAATCACGAAGTTCTTTTCTTTACTTTTCTCTTTTAACTATTTTATTCCATTGTTATTATAGTTTGATTTTTTATTTTACAGATGTGGGGTACAGTTCAGGGTTAGGTATACAAATGTTCATTATGCAGGTTCCCTTGTTGATGAGGTGTACCCTCCTCCCCTGGCAGAGTCCTGCTACTGCCAACTCTTTTCTTCCAGTATTGCGATAATTGTTCAAGGTCTGCTTATGAGTGAGGACACGGGATACTCGGTTCTTCATTTCTGTGATACATCACTCAGTATTACAGACTCTAAGTCCATCCCAGTTGCTGTGAAGTTCATGATCTTGTCCTCCTTTAAGGCTGCGTGATATTCCATCGTGTATATGTACCACATTTAAAAAAATCCAGTCCTCTTTGGACAGGCAGCACAGTTGGTTCCATGTTCTTGCTACTTGAACAACGCTGAGATAAATATACATGTGCAGGTATCTTTTATATACAGTGATTTGATATATCTTCTGGATATATTCCCAGTAGGGGGATTGTGGAGTCATAGGGAAGGTTGATTTTTTAGCTCTTAGGAATCTCCACTCTATTTTCCACAGAGGTAGTACTAGTTTACATTCCACCAAGAGTGTAGAAGTGTTGCCTTTACCCCGCATCCTCTCCAGCATCTGTTGTTTTTGAGTTATTGATGAAGGCCATCCTGACTGGAGTTAGGTGGTATCTCAGCGTGGTTTTAATTTGCCTTTCTTTGATGACTAGTGAGGTTGAGCATGTTTTTCACGTATCTGTTGGCTGCTCATATATCTTCTTTTGAGAAGTGTCTATTCATATGTTTTGCCCACTTTGTAATGGGACGGTTTGCTTTTTCCTTTTTGGCATATTCTTCTTTTGGTTTCTCTTAATTTGGTGTAGATTTTCCTCCCCCTCTTTTTTAACCTCTTATTTAGTTCTGTTGTTCAGGTTTGCAGAGGTAGCTTTTACTTCTGTTTGCTCAATCTCCTATTCTTCCTTATGTGAATCCCCTGGCCTTGTTTAATTCTGAAACTGAACTGTGGGTTGGGGGCTGTACTTTTTTGCTGTTTGAGATTTGATTGAGGGGGAAGTTGTGATTCAGAAACTATCTACAGATTCCAGGATCCGCTGACAGATGTGTGAGTCCCCTGGAACCCACTTTCCTTTGCCTTACAATCTGTCCATGCAATGGGGGTATAGGTTTGCTCCTTGAAAGCAAAATGATGTAAGAAATAGGAAAAGAATGGAAAAAGGAAGGAGGGGGACGAGAGGAAGGTGGAGAGAGAGAAGAATAAGAGGGAAAACATACAGGCGTAACAACTAACAAATGAAAAGAGACACAAAGAAAGACAGAAAAGATTTCAAAAACTAAAACATCCAGACAATCATAGAAACACACAAAATGACAGCCCCCTCCCCAGTAATGTACTCTGTCTCCAAAAATACCCATACACAATCAGGAAGTCTTTTTAAAAAGCAATAAAATAACAGAAACAAAGCAAGTAGGAAAATGTGATCAAAACGGAAAGAAAGAGAGACAAAAGAAAACTAAAACAAAAAAACAAACTAAGAAAGCAGGCAAATCAAACATACAAAAAAACAAAACTTGCTCTGAGGTCGTTCCCATAAGTCCAACTTCCTTTCAGCGCTGGCCTCCAGCCCCGCACCTCTGCTCTCAGAGCAGGGTATTAGGGTTGCTCTCAGCATGCATCTTAGATTACCTCTAGGTCCCAAGTTGGACACTGGCTGGAGGTGGGCAGGGCAATGCAGGTCTCTACCTGGTAGTGGGATAGAGAAAATGTCTCCAGTTGGCATTTCCTCACCGGTGGTGGGGCTCCTCTCCAGTTCTCCCCATTTTCTCTCTCCACTGATCGGATCTGGGACTCCAGCTGCTTTACTGTCACAGGTGATGGTGTCGGCCAGGTGATGAGAATCAACTGTATTTGGCAGGCTTTTCTCAGGAGAGTCCTGAGAACAGCAGATGATCCTGTGTGCCGGCAGCTCCAATCTTAGGGTGGTGGGGGGTTGCAGTCCTGGGTGCATGAACCTGAATCTCCCCTCCGACAGACTTTTACTCACCCACTGGCATACACCCACTCAGGCAGAGAGTCTTTATGGACACTTGCTTTGGCGGAGACTCTCACACTCCGACCTGTCCCGTTGCCATCTTGGAGGAAATCTCCACAGAAGTTCTTAATGGCATCTAGAATGAAGAATCCTTTCCAGGAGACTTTCAATCTATTTTGCTCAGATTTGCCAGAGGAATTACTATCTATGGCAACTGTGGCCTTCTAAAACATATTTCTTACATACGAAGTCTTGAAAATTAAAATTGCTCCTTGATCAATGGTTTGCAGAATGGATGTTGTGCTAGCAGGAATGAAAACAATATTCATCTCCTTGTGCCTCTCCATTGAAGCTCTGGGGTGACCAGGTGCATTGTCATTAAGCAATAATACTTTGAAAGAAATCTTTTTTTTTCCTGAACAGTAAGTCTCAACCATGCTGTAAACAGTAAGTCTCAACCAGCAAGTAAACCATGCTATAAACATATATTGTCCTCCAGGCTTTGTTGTTCCATTTGTAGAACACAGGCAGAGTAAATTTAGCATAATTCTTAAGAGCCCTAAGATTTTCCAAATGGTAAATGAGAAATGGCTTCAACTTAAAGTCACCATCTGCATTAGCCCCTAACAAGAGAGTCAGTCTGTCCTTTGAAGCTTTGAAGCAAAGCATTGACTTCTCCTCTCTAGCTATGAACATCCTAGATGGCATCTTCTTTCAATAGATGACTGTTTTGTTTATATTGAAAATCATTTGTTTAGTGTAGCCACCTTCATCCATGATCTTAGGGATGGAGAACTTGCTGCAGCAACTGCTGCTTCACCTTGAACTTTTATGTTCTGGAGACGGCTCCTTTCCTTAAACCACATGAACCAACCTCTGTTTGCTTCCAACTTTTCTTCTGCAGCTTCCTCGCCTCTCTCTGCCTTCATAGAATAAAAGAGAGTCAGGGTTTTGCTCTGGATTAAGCTTTGGCTTAAGGGAATGTTGTGTCTGGGTTGATCTTCTATCCAGACCACTAGACTTTCTCCATATCAGCAATAAAGCTATATTTCTTTATTATTATTATTATTTGAGCATTTAAAAAATTATTTATTTTAAAGATGTGGGGTACAATTCAGGGTTAGGTTAACAAACGTTGAATATGCAGGTAGCCTTGTTGATGAGGTATGCCCCTCCCTCCCCTAGCAGTTTCCCTCAACTGCCAATTCCAACCCCCTTCCCCAGAAGTAGTTTCTCACTACTGCCAAACCCTTTCTTATAGTATTATAATTGTTCAAGGTCCGTTTATGAGTGAGAACATATGGTGCTCTGTTCTTTGTTTCTGTGATAGATCACTGAGTATGATCAACTTTAAATCCATCCAAGTTGCTGTGAAGTCCATAAGTTTGTCCTTCTTTATGGCTGCATAATATTCCATTGTTTATATGAACCACATTTTTTTAGTCCAGTCCAGCTTTGATGGGCAGCATGGTTGGTTCCGTGTGTGGCAATTTCTGAAAGAACTAGAAATTGACCTTCCATATGACCCAGCAATTCCCCTATTGGGAATAGGAACTCAAATAATTCTATAAAAAAGATACCTGCACATATATGTTTGTTGCAGCTCTATTCACAATAAAGTTTTATTTCTTAATTTCCTTCAAGAACTTTTCTTTTGTATTTTCAACTTGGCTAACTGTTTAGCACAGAGAGTCTCACATTAAGACTATTTCATCACTAAGTCTAATTATTTCTAGCTTTTTATTTAACATGAGATATGTGCGACTCTTCCTTTCCCTTGAACTCTCATAGACCATGGTAGGTTTATTAGTTGGCTTAATTTCAATATTTTTGTGTCTCAGGGAATAGAGGGGTACAAGAAGGAGAGAAGTATAGGAACAGCCAGTCAGTGAAGTAGTCAGAACACACAATATTTGACCATTAAGTCCACTGTCTTATATGGGCATGGTTCATGGAACCCCAAAACAATTATAACAGTAAGAACAAAGATCCGACAGGGCTCAGTAGCTCGGCCTGTCATCCCAGCACTTTGAGAGGCCAAGGCAAGTAGACTGCCTGAACCCACAGGTTTGAAGCCAGCCCGGGCAACTTGGGGAAACCGTGTCTCTACAATAAATAAAAACTTAGTCGGGTGTGGTAGTTTTCCCCTGTAGTTCCAGCTACTTGGAAGACTGAGTCAGAAGGATCGCCGGAGTCCAGCAGGTCAACACTGGGGTGGCTATGAGTGTGTCACTGCACTCCAGCCTGGGAGATGGAGTGAGACTCCAGCTCAAAAAAAAAAAAAAAAAAAAGATCACTGATCACCATGACAGATTCTAACAATAATGAAAAAGTTTGAAATATTGCAAGAATTACCGAAATGACACAGAGACATGAAGTGAGCACCTGTTATTGAAAAAAAAAAGGTACTGATAAATTGCTTGACAAAGGGTTGCCACAAACCTTCAATCTGTAAAAAAAAAAAAAAGTAATATACATGAAGTACAATAAAGCAAAATGCAATAAGGCAAGGTATCCTTGCATTTGAAAGCCTGGAGATGGAAAGTCTAGGTGGCTTTCTGTCCAGCCATGGCATCCTCACAGGACAGCTGTCCCAGACTGGAAGGTCATGGTTGAATAAGGCAACTGTGGCTGGGAGCTCTACCTCCACATACTTCCTTACCCAGGTCTAACTTCCATTTTATATTCTGTACTGGGGAGATGGGACATTCAAGTTCCACCTGATCATTTGCTATAGACTAATGTTAGTCACTTTCAGTGTTTTAGCTTTTCAATCATTCCACCAACAAACACTTATTAATTTCCTACTATGTGCCAAGTGGTGGCTTAAGTTACAATGGTGCAGTGAGTATTTTTCATCTTGGAGTATCGTCCAGTGAAAGGAGAAAATCTTTGAAATATAAAAGTCATTTAAATGCAAAAGTAGACTTTTTTTCCTTGTCCCCCCCCTTCACTGTCCTTGGATCTAACTGTTGCTGATACTAAAGGAAACACAACCATCTTCACTGAGCCCCCTGAGAAGCAAGAGACATACACAAAAGACTAAATGTCCCTGAAAACGCCTCCGCCAGACCTAGATAAAAAGTGGGCTATTAAAACTTTTTAACACCCAAAAATGTCTGTTCCCTTAGTCTCTAAATGTCAACTGCTTTCTTTCAAGTCTTTAGATTAATTACATACATAATATATAATCAAGCCTTGCAAACTAGAACTCCCAAAATAAACAAAAATTATAACCAACTGAAAAAATATACAGCCCAAATTGTTCAAGGCATTTGAGCTTCTGGCTTTGGTGTATCATTATCGGTTTACTGTGACCAGCCTCCCGCCCACCACCTGGAGTCGTGAGATACAGGTGCCTGGTGATGTCATGGCACAAGGCTTATGTGACTTCTGTTACCTACATCAAAAAATAAAACCCTGGACATTCTTCCCAGCCCAAACACCCGCTCAAGACCCCAGCCTTCGATGCCACACTTGCGTCTGACTGTCGGCCCCCTTTTCATCTGTAAAAGGTAAATAATCAACTTTCCTTTCTTCTACTTTGTACTTGATTACAATCTTGCATTATTCCAGTGACATCGGCCCACCTTGCCTCAGTTTACCCTTTCATCCAGTATTTGAATCTGTCATCACATTTGTAGACTTCTTTGTCTCATAGTCATGTGTTCTGGTGTTGTAGGCAAAACCTACCTCCCAGTAGAGAAGACAAAAATGTCATATATGCCAGTATTCCTTGTAGTTATGTTGTGGCACATGACCTAGGCCCAGAGGTACTCTTCTGGGTCTTTGAACCTGGCATTAGTGACCTAAAGAATTGGGGTCACGCGGGTTCGAGACCCGCCTGGGCAGCGAGACCTCATCTCTACAATAAACAAAAAAAAATCAGCCGGGCGTGGTAGCGCATGCCTATAATTCCGGCTACTCGGAAGGCTGAGGCGGAAGGCTTGCCGGAGCCCAGCAGGTCGAGGCTGCGGTGGTCGGGAGCGGCCACTGCACTCCAGTCTGGGCGACAGAGTGAGACTCCAACTCAAAAAAAAAAAAAAGAGAATTGGGGTCACAGAGAATGCTCCTTCTGGTGGTGGTGGTTGCAGGAAGATCACATTTTCAGGGTCAATGCTATCAGGAAAGTTAGTAGCAATATGCAGTGTCTAGTGCCTACAGTTTGGAAATTATGAGCTATAGCTTCTACTGCTTGGTGGTGACAGCAGTAGGGTTATCACCAGGCCAGCTCTGAGGTATGACATGATTCATTATTTCTGGCCTCATAACTTAAATGTGGTTCTTCAATCCTTCAGTGACTTAATAATTTATTAAATATCTTTTTGCTAGATTACCTTTCTACTTCATTAAACAAGAACTGCTTTCTATTTCTTTCACATAAGAATTCTAAAAAATGCAGAATATAGCACCAGGAGTGGGGTGCTACAAGTAATAGATCTAAAATGTAGAGTTGGCTAAATAGAGGAGGTAAGATGGCGGGTGTAGAGACAACATGATTGTTAGCAAGGAAGTTGGTGACCATTGCTATGCAGGTCTAAAACATTTAGCTAAATGGTTGCCTGTTGTGGCTTTGGACACACACCTTCTGCACACAAGCCTGTATAGTCAGGGAAAATGGTAAGAAAATTTCTAGGTGTATGTGTCCTGGCTACTTCCTGCAGTTTTATGAAGTCTTGCAATAGACAACTAACACTGAAGCTTCCATCTAAAAATAAAAAGGAAGGCAGGAAACTTAGCAGGCGATAAGACTGAGACAAAAGACAAATCTTATTTCACTGTCTTCTCTCAAATGCTTCTGGATGAATGAACAGAATTATGGGTAAAAACTTCCCACAAATTGTCCAAGTGAAGGCTGATAAAGGGAGGGTAAAGAGGCTAGGTAGGCTGCAAGGCACATAACTAGGAGACCAGCATTTCTATCTGCAAAGACTCTGTCTAGACAAGCTCTCTGGCTTTGATATTAATCTATAGAATTGACCAGAAGCAAATAGATCAGATGACTCTTAAGTGATTTACCAATGATTCACATGTTAAACTTTTGCATCAAAGTAAAACACATATAGAAAACTATGCAAATTATTGCAAAACAGACATATCTGCGTAATTGTCAGTCAGGTCATGAACTAGGAGAAGACCAGAATCCGCCTCACAAGTATGACCTCTCCTTCCTTTCCAAATGTAAACAAGCGTCAGCCTTCTAACACTACAGATTACTTGTTCCTGTTTTTACAGTTTACATGAATGGGATCCTACCGAATATATTCTTTAGGTCTGGTGTATTTTATTTAACATTTTGTTTGTGATGTTGATCCATGGTGTTATGTATATTTGCAGTTTGTCACTTTCATTGCTGTGTAGTATTCTGTTGTGAGATTACCACAATTTATGAATTTATTCTGTAGTTGATGGACATCTAGGTTGTTTCCAATTATTGATTATTAAAGTTAATACTGTGAACGTTTTTGTGTGTATGACACATATTTCTATTGGGCATTTATCTAGAATTTAAATTACTTGGTCTTATATTATGCATACTAGGAGATCTGAAAAAAACCTGGTATTTTTTTTTTTGGAAGGTGGGTCCCTTGTAATACAGGTTTCCCCTGATAGGTAAGTGTTCTAGGAACCACTCTGCATCAGTGTACCAGCTAGGGTTGTTGTGAGAGGCTGCGTTCAGCTTTAGTGAAAAAAAAATTTTTTTTTTGTAGATTCTTTCAACACATTTGCCTATTTCATGATGGGTGATTTATGAAGGCAGCTGCCTACACCGGACTGAGTGTTCATAAGTTTTTGACCCAAAAAAACCATGAACTCCCATACCCACCCTCCCTATTCACTTCATCTCACCCCAAACGCCTTTTTTACCCCCCAGATGAAGAAACTCCTCAAAGGGAAGCATTTCGGCCATGTGGAAGAGGTGAAACAAAAACAGGCAGCAGCAGTAAAAGGCATCACAATTAATAAACTCAAAATCTGTTTTGAACAGTGGAAAAAGTGTGTCAGTAGGTGTACTGCATCAAACGGAGAGTACTTTGAGGGTGACTGAAGTTTAAATATGGAAGAATAAATATACAATTTTTTATAAATAAATTCTGGGATTTTTGAGTCCTCCCTCACATGTGTAATTTTAGAGACATAAATTGTTATAAATTGTTTTGCTCAGCATATGCCCTTGAAATCCATCCAACTTCTTGTGTGTATCAATAGCTCATTCCCTTTGTTCGAGTATGGATGTACCATAGTTTGTTTACCCACGCTAACTGGGCATGTACCTCTCCTGGACCAAACACCTCACCACACAGATTGGGAAAACTAAAATTCATGTTTATCAGCCATCCGGGTTTCTTCTTTTGTGAACTTTGTTTTCACATCCATTGCCCATTTCCTGTTGAATAATTTACCTTTTTCTGTTTGATTTGCATAAGATATATCTTGTATTCTGGACACTAAAAATGTAAATGTTATGTACATTGAAAATATTATGGCTTGTGTTTGTTCACATCTTCACCAGAAATCCTGCCCTACCTAACATCCTAAAAGTTATTCTATAATTTCTTCTTCTAAAGTTTTCCTTTCCAAATGTCTTTTAATCTATTTGGGATTTTTTTTAAAAACCTGTTTGTGGTATAACATACATAAAGTAAACTGCACTCACTTTAAGTCCACATTTCTATGAGTTTTGACAAATGTATACATCTGTGTAATTACCATCAAATCATATAATATTGACATTATCCCTTAAGTTCCCTCAGTAAATCCCCACCCTTATTTATAGAGGAAACCACCGCCCTAACTTTTTCTCAACATAGCTTAATGTCTAATAATTGTAGTCACACAATAAGTACGTATTTGTGTAAGGCTTTTTTCCACTCAGCATAAGATTTTTGAGAGCCACCCATGTTGTTGTATGTTCCTATAGTTTATTCCAACTTGTAGCTGAATAGGATTCTATTCATTTTTTTCTGTTCATCGGTTGGTGGACATTGGGCTGTTTTTAGTTTTTGGCTCTTATGATTAAGCTGCTATGAAAATTCATGTAGACATCTTTGTGTGGACATATGTTCCATGATTCTTTTTTTCTTCTAATTTCTGTGGAGGTGGGTCATGCTGTGTTGCCCTGGCTGGACTTAAACTCCTGGGCTCAAGCCATTTTTCTGCCTCAGCTTCTTGAATAACTGGGATAAGAGGCCTGCACCACCACACCCAGCTGATTCCATGCCTCTTGAGTAAATAGCTCAAAGCAGAAACACTGAGTACTGTGGCCAATGTATACTTAAGCTGTTGGAAGAATCAGCCAACACGCTTTCCCATCAGCAATATACGAAAATTGCAGTTGCTCTGAATTCTTGCCAATATTTGGTATTGTCAATTAAAAAATATATGAACGCTTCCAATGAGTGTGTGATTGTATCTCGGGGCTTTAATTTCAATTTATTTGATGACTAGTTATGTTGAGCATCTTTTCATGTGCTAATTGTACATTTGCATATATCTTTGGTGAGCGTCTGTTCAAATTTTCCCCATTTAAAAATTCTGTTGTCTTCTTTTTATTGAGTGATAAGAATTTTTTATATATCCAGGTTCTTTGTTAGATACATGTATTGCACATGTTTACTTCCAATGTATGATTTGCTTCCCTCTGCTTAAAGGAATCTTCCAAAAAGCAGAAGTTTTAAAATGTTGACAAAGCCCAGTGCACTTTTATTTGGATGATTTATGCTTATTGTTTTCTACCTAAAAAATAGTCCACGCCAATCACAATGATTTTTTAATGTTTAATTCCAGATATTTTATAGTTTTAATTTTCTCATTTAGGTTGAGAATCCAAACCAAGTTAACTGTGCTGTGTAAACAAAGTGTTTTTCTCCCCTCTGGATTGAAAAAAATATATATATTTTCTCTTTAACAGTGGTTTTTAGAATTCGGTTTTTAAGCCAGGCTTGGTAGCTCAGCCTGTAATCCCGTGCTTTGGGAGGCTGAGGTGAGTGGATTGCCTGAGTCTGCGGGTTCAAGACCGCCTGGGCAACTTAGCGAGACCTCATCTCTACAATAAATCAAAAAAATTAGCCGGGCG
>NW_007217136.1:0-747 GCF_000164805.1 Carlito syrichta
TGTCAAGGTCCACTTAGGAGTGAGAACATGTGATATACAGTCCTTTGTTTCTGTGATAGATCACTCAGTATTATGGACACTAAGCCCATCCAAGTTGCTGTGAAGTTCATTATTTTGGCCCTCCTTATGGCAGTGGAATATTAGCTTCTTTATTCTGACCATGCTACTGTAGGTTATATTCTTTTATTATTCCCATTTTTCAGAAGTGACACTGAGATTTTTGGTCCTAAGGAATACTTGGGATACTTTCTATGATCAGAATACATGATATCCTTTTGCTCTCTGGATCTCTTTTATACCTTGATGCCATCCTGATTTATTCCTTTTAAAAACTTTTATGTTAATTCAGGTGGTACAAGTGCATGTTTGTTACATGGACACATTGCTTGCTGGTGGGGATCGGGCTTTGGGTGGACCACTCCCCAGATGGTGAACATTGTACCCTATGGGTAATGAACCCTGACCTCCTCCCCCCTTTTCCCATTTTTGGTGTTCCCAGTGTCTATTCTTTCCATCTTTGTGGCCGTTTAGCTCCTGCATGTAAGGGAGAATGTGCAGTGTTTGATTTTCTGTTTCCCAGTAAGTGAGAACATGCAGTGTTTGATTTTCTGTTTCTGAGCTAGCTCACTTAAGATAATGTTCTCCAGCTCCATCCTTGTTGCTACAAAAAAAAGTGATTTTTTTTGGAGAGCAGGATTTATGGAGAGGAGAGAAAAGCTCCCACAGTGGGAGGGGACCTGAGGGGGA
>NW_007217137.1:0-734 GCF_000164805.1 Carlito syrichta
TAACTGTGCTGTGTAAACAAAGTGAGTTTTCTCCATCTGGATTGAAAAAAATATATATATTTTCTCTTTAACAGTGGTTTTTAGAATTCGGTTTTTTAAGCCAGGCTTGGTAGCTCAGCCTGTAATCCCGTGCTTTGGGAGGCTGAGGTGAGTGGATTGCCTGAGTCTGCGGGTTCAAGACCGCCTGGGCAACTTAGCGAGACCTCATCTCTACAATAAATCAAAAAAATTAGCCGGGCGTGGTAGCACATGCCTGTAGTTCCAGCTACTTGGAAGGCTGAGGTGGAAGGATCGCCAGAGCCCAGCAGGTCGAGGCTGCGGTGGCCGGAAGCGGCCACTGCACTCCAGTCTGGGCGACAGAGTGAGACTCCAACTCAAAAAAAAAAAAAAAAAAGGAATTCGGTTTTTAAATTGATACCTAATAATTGTATATATTTATGGGTCACTTATAATATTTTGATACATGCATACAATGTGTAATAATCAAATCAGGGTAATTAGGATATTCATCACCTCAAACATTTATCTTTTTTTGTGTTGGGGACATTTTAATTCCACTCTTCTAGCTCTCTTGAATTATGCAATACATTCTTTTTAACTATACTCCCCCGACTGTGCTATCAAATACTGGAATTTATTCCTTCTATGTAACTGCACGTTTGTACACATTAACCAACCTCTCTTCACCCACGCCCTCTCTTCCTTCTTAGCAACTGGCAACCACTATTCTAGTT
>NW_007217139.1:0-775 GCF_000164805.1 Carlito syrichta
AAGTTCTAAATTAGGTTAAGCCCACATTTATTTTTAAAATATAATGAAATGTCACCGGTACAATGGCTCATATCTGTCACCCCAACACAGTGGGAGGCTGAGGAAAGAGGATTGCCCGAGCCCAAGAGTTCTAGATCAGCCCGGGCGACTTGGAGAGACCTCGTCTCAACAATAAGTAAAAACTAGCTGGGCATGGTGGTGCACACCTATAGTTCTAATTACTTGGAAGGCTGAGGCAGAAGGATCACCTGTGACCAGCAGGGCGAGGTTGTGGTGGTCTTGAGTGTGCCACTGCACTCTAGCCTGGGCAACAGAGTGAGACTCCAACTCAAGAAAAGCAAACAGGCTGGGAGCGGTGGCTCAAGCCTATAATCCCAGCACTTTGGGAGGCTGATGAGAGGGATTACCTGAGCCCAGGGATTCAAGACCAGCCTGGGCAACTTGGTGAGACCTCATCTCGACAATAAACTTAAAAATTAGCTGGGCATGGAGGCGCATGCCTATAGTTCCAGCTACTTGGAAGGCTGAGGTAGAAGGATCACCTGAGTTCAGCAGATTGAGGCTGTGGTGAGCATGCCACTGCACTTCAGCCTGGGTGACAGAGTGAGACTCAAACCCCCAACCCCCCACCCCCCCAAAAACAAGCAAACAAACAAAAGAGTAATGAAATGTAGTATGAGCCTATACAAAAATTTGGAAGCATAATCTAACTGCCCCCTTACCCCTCCCCAATCTGGCTTTACATTTACAAATCAAATCAGCCTGAAAACATCCA
>NW_007217140.1:0-165986 GCF_000164805.1 Carlito syrichta
ATCACCATCATTGCTATTATCGTTATTTAAGCAGTTGCTTCCATAGGATTGAAGCATGTCATTTTTACTTTTCCTGCAGTCTCAGACCTGCCCTGCTGACACAGCTGCCTAGACTTCAAAAGGCAAGTCTCCATTTTCATTTGCAAAATCAGTATGAAATTCCTAGAGGGCCCGTCTAATTCCTCTGGTCTGACCACACAGCAATTACCAATTTGCAGGGAGGGGGAGGGTCTCACAGGCCCTCCAACACTGTGGGGACCTCCGTCCGCTCTGCCTTGGTCCTGGGCAGCCGCCAGAGAAGACTGGATTGGAAGGCGCACCTCCAGGTGGCCCAGGGTGGGAGGAGAGGAGCCAGGCCTGTGAACGCTCAGTACTGATGAGAGAAGTCGTAATACGCCTCCACCGTCTGTCTGCCAAGCCACCGGTTATCAAACGCTCCAGAGACCAGCAGCAGCAGAAAGGGCGGGGCTCTGACCCAGCTTCAAATCCGGGACCTGCTATACGCAGGTTGCATGAAGGTCTCATTTTGGCTCTTTCAGTAAAATGCTGTGAGAATGTGAGGCAGGCCCTTCTCTCTAGGCCTCAGCTTACACATCTGCTAAGTGGAGAGAATAATTTGTCTAGGCTGCTTGAGACTAGCATTCTATAAACCTTGCAAAAACGATTGCCCTTTCTTAGGATATACACAGACACACATACTTTGAGAAACTTCTGTTCCCTAAACACTGGGGTGGGTCCCGGCTGCAGGAGGTGTTCCAAGGAGGGGCAAGAGTTCAGTATGTGTGGATGGGGGATTCCCATTCCTTCTTCGGTGTTCAGTGTGGACCAGTGCTGGGCCCTGTGCTGGGGCCATGGGACCAAATCAGTACCCTTTCACTTTGAGGAGTCACAGGCAGGGGTGTGAAGCAAGGGAGGAGGTTCCTGGAGGACACGAGGCAAGATCAAACAACGCTTGTTAAGGCTGAGGCCAAGGATGGACAAGGTGCTGTGAGAGCCCAGCAGAAGGGGAGGGCCCAGACAGGGGACTCCCACAGGAGGTGACTGCTCTGTGGGAGCACACACCTGCCACGCCAAAGAGAAAGAAAAGGAATTCCAGGTAGTGTCAAGGAGTGGGGGCTGGGTGAAGCCAGCAAGTCCAGGGATGTGTCAGTGATTGAGGGGGCGGGAGTGCAGCATGTGGCTAGTGGGATAGAGGTAGGACAGATCCTGGGCAGCGTGTAGAGGCAGAATTTGGCGCTCAGACTTTATCCACAGGACAGCGGGGAGCCACTGAAGTTTCAAAGCAGGGTTGATCCATCAGGATTTCAGTTTAGAAAGCAGCTCTCTGGCTGCTTCCTGGAGAAAGACATAGAGGGGTACAGACCACAGGCAGGAGATAGTCTTAGTCCTGGGCCAGGAGAGGCCAAGAGGCCATGGGGGCCTTGGGGACGCACAGAAGAAGGGAGGGACAGTTAAGAATTGCTAGTCTCTCTTGTCTTGCATGTTCTAGAACCCTCCGACTCAGGGCTCTGAGGCTCTCCTATTGCCCATCACTGCCCCCTCTCTCCTTTCCCAACTTCTGAGGCTGGGTCCTTCACCTCATCCTCCTTCACTTTAGGAATCCTTAGGGGTGCAGTTGGAGCAAAGAGGAGCAGACCCAGAATGGCAGGAAAGAAAGAGACTGTGTGGGTTGGCATAGGACCCTGTGGTGCTGACAGTCCAGGGAACGGACACTCCTCCTCAGATGCATCAAAGGAGGCAGTTGCACGAAACTTGGCCTTGCAGACAAACTCAAATGCAGTGCCAACTTCTCCTGCTTTTGCCTGTTTGAAGTCACAGGAGACACTTCCTGGCAACAGGATGGGAGTATTGGAGACTTCAGTGCTGCTAAGAGATTGTCAGGCAAAGGAGGGTCCTCAGTTCCTGTGTGAGGTTTCTTATTGTGCAGAGAGAACACTGAGCCCAGAGAGGCCAGTAGGGTGCCCAAGATCACATAGCAAGTCAAGGGATGCAGACCAAGGCAGAATCAGCCACCCATCTGTTTCACTTGGGCAGCTTGGGGTATCCTGTGCCCCCATACCCCCTCCTTCCCTCTACCACAGAAAGGGAAAATGTTTTTCGACCCAAGGCAAAAGAATGTGAAACTGAAATCTGAGCTTTGAGTCTTGGGGAAAGAACACAGAAAAGTCAGACACATTCTGGATGAGCAAAGATCTGCTTACACTGCAGATGGGAAATAAGTGCTATCCAAAGCCGCCTTGTTGTGTAGGTCTGACCTGGGAGGGTGGGCTGTGTGCCAGGCAATGGGGGCAGAGGAGGACTCCCAAGAGAGCTGGTCAAGGAGGCCAGTCTGCTTCCAGGATCCACCATGGGCAGAAGGAGAACAACTTCAGTCTCTTAACATTTCAGTCTCGCTGTGGGGCCTCAGGCACATACTGGCATCCCAGCATGGACCTGCCCCAGGACCCCTGGTGGGTGAGGAGCAAGGATTCTTGCTGGCCTCCATTGGTCCACAGCCCACACATCTGTCCTGCCCTGCCTGGAGGTGTACCTCCCCTTCAGCTCCAGTCTCTGTTCCATCTTCCCCTTGTGAGCTCCTGCTTCCAAGAATCATAGCCGTAGGCCACGAGCTCTTTGTGCCCCAGGGTGTCTGGGACTCTAAGAGACTAAGGGTCATGTAAGAATGCATGTACACACGTGTGTGTGCAAGAGACAGATAAAGATGAAGATAGAGATAGATAGATGGAGTTGGGACAAGAGTGTAGGTGGTGCCGTGTGCTATCCCAGCCATCAAGATGCCCAACCACAGACTTGCATTCACACAAGCAACACGCGGGTGTGTTTGTTCTCGGCTGGGTGCTGAGCAGGGTCTTGGGAAGGTTAAGATTGATGAGACTCAGTTCCCTCCTGTCCGACACCAAGTGGCCCCATCGATTGTTCTCCATGATCTAGTCTTAGACTGGCCCATCAGGCTCTCTAAAATCTGGCCCCGGCCGTGTTTGTGTCTTTAGCCTTGCCTCCCTCCAATTCTCTCTCCCTCTTCTTTCTCCTTGCTAATGGAGTGTACTGCCACGGTGACCCAGCCCAGGGTCCAGGGTTCAGGCTGCATCTCATATGCTGAGCATCCCTGACCTGATGCAGGGCCCTGGGTTCTGGGCTTAACAGGGAAAGGGGATGCTGTGTGTGGTACGATATTTAAACATCAGAAATGAGCCCACAGCATGCCCAGGCTTAAATCCTTCATGGCTCCTGTGTTCTTGGAATAATGATGAACTTCTTCAACACGGCCTCTCAGTGACACTTTGCAGGGCTCTGCCTGTCTCCCTAGACTCCTTCTGCTCCCTGACCTTCTTGCTCTGTGTTTTTACTGCCTTTACATGTTGCCTTTACAATTTTTTGAAAAAGTGCTATTTCTTTCCCACTTGAGGGCCTTTGCACATGCTAGTCCTTCTGCCGGGTATGCCCTTCCCATCACTCTGCCCTTTGCCTTATCCACTTCCACTCATATTTCAGATAGTGGTTCAAGCATCTCTTCCTGAACGCTTCTCTGAGCCCCCAGATCAGCTCAGGAGTGCCTGTTCAAAGCTCTCTTCTACCCTGGACTCTTTCTTCTGGGGACTCAAAATAGTTTATATATTTATGAGGTTAACCACGTGTTCTATGCTAGGCACTGTACGAAGTTTGTTCCAAGTGTTACTTCACTTAAGCCCTGGCAACTCTGTGAGGTGGTTCTCCTCTTTATCCCCATTTTACAGATGAGGCAAAGGAGGTGGCCTGAGGTTACTCAGCAAGTAAGTGGTGGATGAATGGAGACTGTCTGGCAATTTTAGCCATGTGCCAAACAACCTCCTACCAAACATCTGCAGACATGATAAGGGTGGGGACCATGTCTGTTTTACTCATCTTTGTATCCCCAGTTCCTAGTCTAAGACTGCCACTTGCAGTCACCTGCTGCAGGGAAGAAAGGAATGGAAGAAGGAAGGAAGGAGAGGCCGAGGCGTCAGCTGTTAGAGAGACATCCCCAGCCCTGCAGGGTCCCAGACCAGAGACAGCCAGTGCACAAAACCAGTATGTATGTTTTTTCAAAAGAGGTTGGAAGGAGGATGTTGGGAACCCAGATGTGAGCCAGAGTTGGGCAAAAGCCTAGGCACATTCAGAACCTCAGGGCTAGAGGGGATTCAGACATGGTGCAGGCCAGGGGTCTGCAGCTGTGGGATTTCCTTTCCAAAGTACACTTCCCTTCCCTCCACCCCTGGCTCCTACCTCATCTCCTAGGGGAACCCGCCTCCTTTACAGGGAAAGGAGTGGTCAGTCTAGTGACAGGGAGCTCACCACCTGCCCTGGCCAACCTATGCCATCGCAGGGCGTGGCAATGATGGGGACCTTCCGTGGCTCCGAAATCTGCCTCCTAGAGACTTCATCTACCCTGGAGGAGCCCGCCCCCACCAACCCGCTTTTGATGCTGGTGTCTGCTCCCCTGGAGATGCGGCTCCATCTCTCCATTCGCTCCTCAGGGGACTTGGAAGGAAGCCTTGCTACTCTCCCCCTTGGCTGAGTTGGGCCAACTTCAGCCGCACCTAGACCCAAGCTGCCCTCAGTTGCCCTTGGGGTTACAGGCTCAGGAACAGGCCTGGGAGGTCAGTGCGCCCGGGAGGCTTCCACCCGGCTTCTCCAGCCCCCCTTTGAAGGGGATCAGGTTCCCCCACAAACATAATTGAACGAAAATATGAGAGAGAAAAGGTCTTTGTTCTCCCATTTACAGCGTCAGAAAATATGTAACAAATTAGCCGTTTATGAGGTAAGAGAGCAGGGCTGTGCACGGTGCAGAGGCAGGGCCACGCACAAGGGGGCCTTTCAGCGGTAGTGCAGGGGGCGCTGCAGGGGGTAGGACTGCCTGGGCCTGCCCGCCTGCCAGCACAGCCTGGCACCCATGAGACCGAGGGCTAGGAGGCCCTGGTAGACCCCCGGCTTGGACTCTGGCTGAGGCTGGGCAGATGGGAACACGGCACCCATCATTCTGGGTGACCAGTTCTTGGGGAGTCAGGCGGTCTGACTCAGCAGGCCTGGCTCCTAACCACTTCTCCCTGGGTCTCTGCGTAGCCCCAGGTCCTTCCTCTCCTTCTGGGACTTGTTTTGCCATGCCTGACAGGAGGAGATTGTTCCCAATGATCTCTAAGAGCTCGTCCAATGCTCTCAGGGCACAAATGTCCAGCTTGTACAAGGCTTCCATGGCATCCCTGCTGCATTCTCTGAACCCTAGAAGCAAGAAAGGTGGTTCTTGGTATTGCGCATAATCTTTCCACTTTTGATTTGTCTTCTAGGGTTTGATGAAGAATTCTAGCAGCGGCATAGAACTGGTCATTAAGGCTGGGGAGGGCTGCACGTGGAGCCGGATGGGGTGGCTGACCAGGCAGGATGCAGCCCCCCAGCCGGGACAGAGGGAGGATGTCCCTCTTGCTAGCCTGGGTGTGGCTTTTATGTGCCTCCGGGGTGTCCAGAATCACAAGGGTACTTGTGGTTAAGAGCAATCTGAAAGACACCCTCTGAGCTGTCCAAACTTCAACATCCTCTGCTCTGTCCTGCTGTGTCATGGATGTCTCATGACGCAGACGGTTTGTAAGCCTATCGCTCACGTACCATGCATGGCTTTGGCATCTCCTGACTTGGAGTTTCTGATTTTGTGGTTAGAATGTTCCTAGGGCATGCATTTTCTTTTCTTTTTTTTAAAAAAGATTAAATGTCTGATTATTGTCCAGAGACATTAATTTATTTTAAAAAGTGTCAACCATCCCAGTGCGGACAAGCCTGAGTTGTGGGGAGGACTCAGGGTGGCAAGACATGTTAGGGTCTCGGCATTCAGCTTCCATACCATCTGGCAGGACGAGGGCACAGGGGCCAGGGGGGCAGGACCTTCCCTTGCTGCGAGTCATAGGGACAGGACCCTCCCAGGCCTGTCCCTCTGGTCGCTCCAGGGCGGGAGGCTCGCAGCCCATGCCAGTCTAGTGTAAGGAATCCCCTCCAAAGCGGGTGCTGGGCTTCTGCATGAATATCTTGAGTGTTTGGTCTGCAGTCACAAACACATCGCTTTCCTGGATCTGATTTTATTTATTTTGATTGGATCTTTAACAGTTCTTTACAAGGCTGAAACTGAAGCCGCCTGAGGTCCCCAGGAGACTTGCTAAAACTTCAACTGCACCCAGTTTAGCAGAGAAACTTGAAAGTTAATCAGTGGTGAGGGACAATTTGCCTCATTATTTCCAGCCCTGGAATTTGGCGGCAGATGGAATTCGGGGCCTGGTGTGGACGCTGCAATGAAACAGCAGGGCCTGTCGCCCCTCGGAATGTCCTTGCAGGGTCTAGGCCTGGACGGGCTGATATTCTCTCTGAGGGTGGGTGGTGCCAGGAAGGGTTTTCCACTCTATAGGACAAGGGTCCCAGGTTCGGACTGTGTGGATCGATCCTTTAGATATATGACCCAACACTTACTCGGTCTGAGTCTGTACCAAATTCTGGGGAGGCAGAAGTGAAATCTGACATAATTGCTGCCCTCCAGGATGCAGACCAGAAACACTGGGTTAAATTCTTACAGGAGGGAACACCTGTGACTAGTACCTTCTCCATTAAGGGGCAGAAGACAGTCCTGCCCCACTTGTCCTCATTTTCTCAATGAGGTCCACTCAGACCCCATGACTTTGAGTGGTACCTCTCCCAGGCACTTCCATCTCCATGTACTCTGCTATACTCTCCACACTTACCATCCTTTAACATGCTAGTAACATCAGTTACTCGTTGATGACATCACCTCCCTCTAGAAGGTAAGATCCGCTCTCCACAAGGGCAGGGATGTGTGTTTTGTTCACTAGCAAACACATCTCCAGCCTTAGCACAATGCATGACGTATGAACAAACGAATAAACTGTATGGCATTTTATCACCAATGACCATTCCAAGACCCTCCTGGGCAAGTCCAGTCCTCCCAAGCCTCCATCCTTTCAGCTGAAGGGTGCTGGTTCCTGGGGAAAGGCAAGGCGATGCTTACACAACACCAAGTGCAAATGTTTACTTTACAGACAGAGCTCATAGAGGGGCAGGGACTCATCCAAGGTCATATAGTACGAGAGCGCATGTTTAGATAGACCTGGGGATATATACCTGTGAATTCATCCACTCCCCAGCCAGCCAGTGAGGGTCTGGCCTGCTAAAGGTTTGGTGGGGTGCCAGGAAGTACCCTCGCAGGAAAGGAGGAGTGGGAGCTCTCAGTGAGGTCAGTGGCAGTGGGCATGGCTAGGGCTCCTTGCTGCTGGGCTGCCCTTTTCCATGTTGCTTCTTTCCCCAGCCAGTCCTGCCCCATCACTGCTCCCAATGTCCTGTGCCCCTGCACTTGAGCAACCATCTTCCCTTTTGGTTCTGTGTTCATTTTCCCTCAACAGGGAGGAATAGCAATAATGTCAAGTCAACAGACACCATTTGTTGTGAGAACTTCATACACATACAATCACAATCTCATTTCATCTTCCCACGTTGTGTGGAGCAATTATTAATACTTTAGTTTTTTTTGTTTTGTTTTGTTTTTTTGAGTTGGAGTCTCACTCTGTCACCCAGACTGGAGTGCAGTGGCCACTCCCGGCCACCGCAGCCTCGACCTGCTGGGCTCCAGCGATCCTTCCACCTCAGCCTTCTGAGTAGCCGGAACTACAGGCATGCGCTACCACGCCCAGTTGATTTTTTGATTTATTGTAGAGATGAGGTCTCGCTGCCCAGGTGAGTCTTGAACCTGCGGGCTCAGGTAATCCACTCACCTCAGCCTCCCAAAGGCGTGATTACAGGCTGAGCCACTGAGCCCGGCAATACTTTAGTTTTAAAAGTACTAAAACTAAGGCTCAGAGAGGCAGCACATCTTGCCAAGGTCACTCAGGTAGTGGCAGGAAGCTTTGACCTCAGAGTGCTCTTCCTTTCCTCCTGGGTCTTTGCTTTCCCTGGGCATGTGTGTGTGGTGATGGTGCCCTTCCCTTTGCTCCTCTTTGCAGAACCCACCCCCCCATGAGCACAGATTCTCACCTTGTGAGCCGAGAGGGGCTCCACTTCTCTCAGCAGGCTCTAGAAACCCAGGCCATCATTTTCACACAATGGTGCAAGACAGGCTGCAAGCCAATCATTGGCCACCCACCAGGTGGCTGCTCTCTGGTATGGAGGATTGGGAGGTGGACAGAGAATTATATAAGCAATCAAAGGCCCTGGGTTTGAGTCCATTGGTGCACAGTAATGGACAATTAATTCTTTGAGTCTTTTAGGCCCTCATCTGAAAAACGGGTATAAGACAACTCAGGTCTGTTTATGAAGTGGTGGGGCTCCTGGGAGTCGACTCCACTCCAAGCTGTGGGAGCAGCACTCAACAGCCCCAGACCTCGAGATTGGAAGAAACCCACCAGATTCCCCAGGGTGGGAGTAGCCTTGATAATGTCCCTGCTCAGAAGGCGCTCAGGGCTGTGCCATGCCTCTGCAGCTGGAGCTCAGTGCCCCCAAAGCGGCACCACATTCCCGGACCATGTCCAGAAAGTGCTTTCATGCCGAGCAGGATCCTGCCCGCCTGTCTCCACGCAGCCCACCGGCGCCCTGTGATCCCAGAGGCCTGCAGAGACTCAGGGTGGCAACCACCACTGTGTCGGTCCATCTTTCTGCAGCATGGATTCCAGGCCAGCCCCCAGCCCCGGTCACCCTCTTTGTACACCCTTCAGGCTGTCATCATCCCTCCTCAACAGCAGCGGATGCAGACATTTGAGGAAAAAAACATTCTAAAAGGGTTGGAACAATGAGGCACCGCTGATTAACTCTCAGCCAACCAGAAAATGTAATTAACCTCACTGCCCACCCTGAAGCGCTGGGTAATGTGTGTTCTCTCTCTCTTTCTCACTTACAGACACTCATAGACGTGAATGAACACATGTGGGCACACACTCTCAGTCACAGTCATCCTCTAACGTGGACTGCTGAGGTCTCACACAAACGTGTGTCTCATGTACGGCACAGACCTAGGGATGAGACACACACACTCACACACGCACTCCTCCAGTGGAGAGTCTGCTCATCCCTAGGCCTGACCAACAGACCATGCATTGCTCTGGGTTCTCTCCCTCCCTCCCATACATCTGTGGGCTCCCTCTGAAGAAAGACCCCCTTCAGGACAGCACCCATGAAGCTCTGAGCTTCCCCATCACGGGCAGGGATAGGGGGAGGAGGTGACAGATAACCAGGCTGTGGAATCTAATCACTGTGACTTGGGTCTTGACCTTCCAAGAGTATTTTCTCATCTGTAAAATGGGGATGTCTTTCTTGCAGGGCTGCTATGAAAGTCAGAGGTAATATACACACTGAGCTCTTCATTTTTAACCCTTTTGTCCTACACGGTTGGTGCTACTATAATCCCCATTTCAAAGATAAGGAAACTTTGAAGTTAAACAACCGTACATGGGGTCCTGGTTATCATTTATGGCATCGCTCTCTCCCAAGATGCCTTTAAATTTGTTATAGCAGCTAAGGGTCAGGACACACGTGGGAGCATTATTGACCCCTGATCCAGGTGGTCCTGCAGGAGAATGCAGTTACTCCACCCAGTGTGTCACACAGAGAGAGTGCCATCTAGGCCACACCCTCAGCTCCTGAAGTATCTGATGCTTCCATGATGCCATCTGCCCTGGGGGCCCCTCATCCCAGTGGACTCGTTCACCCCGAGAGAAGAGTGACCGGGACAAGGTACTGGTGAGGTGTTCAGGGCGTGGGAGCCAGAGACACCTGCGTAATGAGGTGTTGCTGTGCTCACGCATCCCCTGGGATGCCGCAGGTTCTTGTCTGGAGACCTGGTGCAGGCTGGGAAGGCAGAGGCGCTGAACACATAGCTGCATGGGAGGAAGCAGACGGCAGAAAGTCTGCCAAGCTGCTGCAGCGTCAGCACATTCTTGGAGCAAATGCACTGAAAAGCCAGTCCTCCAACTTCACTTCCAAGTGAGAACAAGGGCCTTGCTGCCCCAGCAGGGTCGTGCCCGGGTCACTGACTGGGGCTAGAGCCTTCGGGGGAGAGGAGAGAGGCCTCGGAGCTTTGCCAGCAGCTGTTCTACTGAGGCAGGGCCCCTCCCGCCCCATCTGGCCTCCCTGACCCAGAGCACCGGCCTCTGCTTGCATTCCCCTAGTGATGGGAAGCTCACTAGGGCCCAGGGTTTTGGGGATGATCATTCCTTGGAAGACATTCCTGATTCTGGAGAGTGGACACCTGCATCTGCTGGGGGCTATGACAGCAGATAGAGGAGCAGATGGAAGGGAAGGGAGAGAGAGGCACAGTCTAGCTGTAGGCTGAGAATGGGGTGGCAGGAGAGTGGCCTTTAGCCCAGCCAGACAGGAAAGCAGAGACTTCGCTACAGAGGTACAGCAACAAGGCAACAGAGATCTGTAAGATCTTCCTTCTAGTCTGACCCTCCAAGTTTTTACAAGGTGGAACCAAGACCCAGCACCCATGTCTGTCAATTCTCAGCTCAGACTCCTGTGGGGAAGCTACGCAGGAGTTGAGATTTCAGGGGCTCTAGTAATCACCCCAAATTCAAGTCGGTTCCCCTGGGGCCTGCATGGAATGGCGCCTTGCTCCTTCTCTGCTTGCTAATATGGGCAGCTTCCTGGGTTCCCTGCCTGGGGGAATGGGTATGTCCCGAGCCTAGAGGCCTAAGCCCTGCCACTGAACCCCAGAAGAATGTGGACAATTCTCTCATCCTTTCTGGGCCTGGGCTTCTTCATCTGTGAAGTGGAAGTTGCGCATACTACCTCCACAGGGTTACTGTGAGGTCAGGTCACACAATGAAATCACCTGGCACAGGACCTGGGGCCAGGCTGGGTATGGGATCAAAGACTGCAGGGGAGGGAAAGAAGTCCCTGAAAGGTTTGCTGTGATTAGGAGAAAAGAGGCCCCAGGGCTTGGGCAGCCCAAGGCCACACAGCATTCTACTTCCTCTTTCTTTACTCCTCCTTCTTGAGAGGGCAGTGTCTGGGCAGGCCTGCCTTGGTAGGCAACATAGAGCCCTAAATCCAGTCCCTTCCAACTTCGCAGAGGCAAGACTGGGGGTGGGGGGAAGGCATCCTTCAGCTAGGAGAGTTATCAGCTTCCCCTCAATGGCCTGCAAACTCAACCCTGACTCTGGTGACCACCTACTGACCACCCACTTTGTGTTGTATGTGCTGTCCACCCCATGTTCTCACTGGAGATCGCCGAATCCTATGGGTAGGTTAGGTCATTGCACCCACTGTGCAGATGAGGAAACTGAGGCCCAGGTACACAGCCTACCTGGTAGGTGGAGGGAGTAGCACTCAAACCCATGCCTGCCTGATTCCAAAGCCCACACCCTATTCATACTGCACCTCAGATTTGCTGGAAGCAGAGGACACAGGTGGAGAAAGACTGTGTAGGACAGAGGGCCTTGCAACCCAGAGGCTGAGCACAGGTGCAGGATAAATTATTGAGGGTGACGTTCCAGGCTCCTGGTCCTTTTATAGTTCCTTTCCTTCCTCGGGTCCATTGTTCCCAGGCCTTGGAGTGGCCTGCAGAGCAGCTAATCATGGGCAGTTACTGCAGTGGCACATCATAAACAGTCTGTAAAAGGCCCAGGGAGCTCAGCTCACAGCCTCACAAAGCCAGGCAGCACCGCCCCCTTACCCCGGCACATCCACATGGCTGCCCACAGGAGGAGGCTAGCCCGGCCAGCTCAGGCCCTGGTCTTGTGAAGTCTCATCCTGGCCACAAGTTCCTGCGAGGAAGATGAATGGCCAGCCTGATCTTACCCATGGGGAATCTCAGGCTCAGAGAGAGGGGTGACGCTGCCAAGGTCACAGAGCGGGCTGTGGGAGGAGCAGGGACTCGATGTCTTTGTTTCACAGAACAACATGAGCAGAAATAAAGGCCGGCCCCACTGTCACTTCCAAAGCACTTCCAGGTCTGGGGTCTCACTTATTCTCACAATAGCCACTCTGCAAATGCAGAAAGTAAGGTTCAGAGAAAGCAAGCCAGAATCCAGACCCAGCCCCACCGGAGGAATGACCTTCCCACAGCAAAGCCCTGGCCGCACTGCCTGGCTCCAAGGCCCAGCGCAGCTCTCAACTGCCTCATTACCCTCATGGCCTGACCCCAGCTTCTTTAGCTCCTCATCCACATCATGGTTCTGCCAGGTCAGCTAAGGAAGCTTCCCGTGCCACACCTCCACCTGGCGATGCCCACCCACACTGGGTATCCATTCTTCATGGGTTTGCACTGACAAGCTCATGGATCTTGGGGACTAGTTCCCATACCCATCCTGGTGCAGAGTAGATGCCCAGAAGGGCCCTCACTTCAGGGACCGCTGTCTATGCTTGAAAGAGGCACCCACCCTCCCGGCCCCTATAGGCTCTAGGAATCCTCAGGGTGGGCACTAAGCTAGGAGGAAGCTGCTGAGTCCCCTGCATGCAGCTCTATAAGGGAAATCGATGCTCTGAGGCTGTAACAGTGCACTGGGCCTTGGATTTGGAATCAGGAGCCTGGGTTCATGTCCTGCCTCTACCACTAACTTGCTCTGTGGCACTAGGCAAGCCCCTACCCCTTGTTGTGTCTTGGTTTCCTCATCTGTTCTATGGAGAGAGGTTAGAGGCTCCAACAGAATGGAGCCCAATTCTGTTTGGCCCCCAGCACAGGCTCAACTGGCAGATGGTAGATGCTCAGGGCACATTAATTCACCAGCAGCAGTGGTTCTTCGTGGGGTGGGTGAGGTGTCAGACTTTTGCTGGGGGTTGGTTAGAAGGTCCTGTGAAAGTCCAGCAGCCCAACCTGCTTGAAATGGCCGGTGGCAGTCTCCATCTGTCACATGTAGGTCAGGGCAGCCGCATCACAGACTTAAGAGTGACCGGTGGCAAGCCCCTCATCTCTCTGCTCTGCAGTTGGGACCTTGAAACTGCTGGGACCTGGACCATTTGGGGTGGAGGTGGCCAAGAGAACTCCAAAAGGACCCAGAGCCTGAAAGACACATTTCCCTCTCCTCTAGAGGCCCCTGGTTTGCCCTGTTTGTGGTGAGGTCAAGGCCTCACAGCCCCAAGAAAGCAAAGTGCACATGCAGAAAGGTTCTTTTAGGGAAAAATAATCAGAACAGCTGCTTGTCGCTGCTCTGAGAATGGGAGCTGAGACCCCAGCAAGGGATAACCACCAACAATTTCACCCACACTGAGCCCCCCCCCTTTAACAGGAGGGATTTAAACAAGCGATTTAATCAAACTGGGCCATCCCCACCTGGGGACAGCCACTCAAGGCTCAGTCAAGAGGGCTGGGATGCTGGCGCCTAAGATGATGGGGGCCCACAAGGTCAGACCTCAGGCTGGGCCCCTTAGTTTCCTCCTGTTGACAGGAGACAATGAGCCCTTCCTTGCAGGCTTGCCTGAGGTATTAACACCCCAAAAAACATCTAAAGGCTCAGCCCAGGGCCACACATGGTAGTGTGTAACTTCAATGGTAGATGTCCCCGCCTTCTTTCTAGGGTTCCAAGGTTCAGCTCCCACCCCCTGCACCCACACCCCAGAGGCAGCACTGTCCTCCTTGATGGCTGGTTCTTGGAATTCTCAAGTCTTTCAAACTCCCTCCCTTCCTCACAAACAGGCCCCAGAACTGAAGCTCCCCACCAAGTCCCTGATGCCTGTTTCCACCTGGAGTTTCTTAATCTGTAATTTGGTCCCCCAGCATTGGGTGGGGGGAGCAGTACATGCAGGAGGATTGGAGGCAACCAAATGGCTCACCCCTCCAACCCTCCCACCCCTTTTATAGTGCTAGAGGGTCACCGTGAGTGGACAGTGCTCAAGGGCCACTCAACCAGCTGCTGCTGCAGACTTTGAGGAACACATGGTCTGCCGTTTGCAGAACAAATTAAAAAAAAAACAAACTCAGCCAATGATTCCCTTTTGTGACCTGCATGTCCAGAGGACAGACATGCAAGTGCCCTTGGTCAAGAACTCTTTCTAAGTGACCCCTGGCCAGGATTTGAGCTCCCAGAGGGGCTTCTCCATCCTCAGCCTCTCTTAGAAGCTGATCCTGGTCTTTCCAATCTTAAGACCGAATTTAACCCTCTGACAAGTGGTGCCCCAGTATTAAGCATTCACATCCTAGAAAGTGGGGCCCTGAAAAAAATCAGGGAGTGTCAGACTATCACATAGCAGGTGCAGCGAACAGGAAGCAGATGCAGGGCTGGAACCCAGCTCCTTCCTTAGGGCCTCTCAGCCTCACAGGCTGCCTCTGTCCTGCGCGTGCCTACTGTGCATCTGTGTTGGCAACATGCTGTGGGTACGTGATGTGGAAATCATGACCGGAGGGTGATGCTCTCACTTGATGCCTACCCTGAGCCTGTGATGTGGGCAGGGCAGGGAGTATGACATTACTGTCCTCATTACTGCTGAGGACACAGGATGACTGGCCCAAGGTATTCCAGAAAGGTCCTGTGCCTGCCTTGTTCCTTAGGCTGGGACATCAGGACTGACCTGGCCTTGGCTTTTCAACTGCTTACAGGAGGCTGATGTTAAATATCCCAGGGGCAAGATGGAAGGAGTGTGTGCTGGCTGCTTAGACCTCAACCTGCCCACAGAGCTCCTCATTCAAGGAGAGGCCTCCAGCCAGTTCCTGCTTAGCTGAGACTTCTGAGGATGGATGAAGTTAGACACAGGAACTCCACTCAGGGCCACTCCCTTGGGAGCGGGGCTCGGCTGGGGCAGACTATGAGCAGAACCTGAGTGCTCACGATGCAACCTGAGGAAGCAGAGACTCCTCAGGGACAAGCAGGGACTGCAGGCACATCAATCCGCTGTGCCCAGACCCCTCACTGTCAACAGGGCCAAAATCCAAATTCATCCGCTGGAGCAGAAGCTCTGGTCCAGAGTCAGCCTGGGTTCCACCCTCTCCAACACCACCCCTCATCGGATCCCCAAGTCTTCCTCCCAACTCTTCAGTACCCCACTCCACTCTTTTCTGTCCCTGCTCCCCTGTTCAGGCCACCTCCCTGGCCCTCCTTTCCTCTTCCCAGTCCCCTTCATTCTCTATCAGTTCTAAGCTCTAAACAAGAACACACATATTCATGGCACACTCAATGACTATCCCATGAGTAAATTCATGCATGACGATTAAGACACTTTAAAAACACTGCCAGACACAAAAAGCTCTTTGCTGCCTCCCATTGTTCTTAGGATCAAGTCACTTTTGCCACTGCCCCCACAGCCTCTCCCTCCTGGCCTCTTGTCACTGCCTCCCCATGGTTTTGCCTGGCTCTACCGTACTTCTTTGTGTCAGGCTCTCTCTCGTCTCTGGGCCTTGGACTTTCTTCTCTTTTCCCTCCCCAGCCTCCCCCATTCCCCTGTGCCTAACTTCCATACCTCCTCAGATGTCTCAGCTTGGCATCGCTCCTGAGGCCCTTTTCTGCCTGCCCAGAGGTCCTCCTATGCTCTTGACTCTAACTGCTCTTTCTGGGGTCCCACTTTCCTGGCCCAGGACGGACCCCTCCTCCTAGAGAGGACCTCCCAGAAGGCAGAAACATGTCACCCTCATTCACTCCTGGCCCTGCTCCCAGCCCCAAGGATGGGCCTGGCCCAGAGGGCACTCTCAGTACATCTTCTATGAACACATGAAAGACAAGTTGCCTGTAATGACATTAAATACTAGAACCTTGGCAAGACAGTCAGGACAGAGGGAGCTTGGCAGCTGCTGACATACCTGGTATTTGCTACCACAAAACGAAAGGACGGCATAAATTCACTTGTATGAGAAAACCCACCAGGCTGAGAAGGAACTGGGTTCTAGTCCCAGCTCGGCCTCAAAGCTAAATCACCTCCCTTCTCCAGGGCCTCGGTTTCCCCTTCTAACAAAAAGGATGTGCCTCTACTTTGCACGTCTTTGAGGACCAGACAAGATAATAGTGGTGAAAGAAGAATTTGGCAAGTACAAAGCTCCAGCTAGACGTATAGGATGACTGATATGACTGAGGCGCAAAGAGAGGTTTCTGCAAGGCCTGTTATCTCTTTTTTAGTTTCTTTCAAGGAAATGGCTCAGCCCAACCCGCTTGCATTATTGTTGGCACCGTGAGCCAGGGAAAGAGGGAGGCAGAGAGGGAGAAGGAATCTTTAAGAGAGACTCTCTGGGGGACACTAATATTTTTAATAGTTTGTGGGTTATGAAGCAAATCTCTGTTCTCCGTATTATATATCTCGGCCGAGCCTGAAGAATGTTTCCAGCGTCTTTAATGAAACTGAAGCAGTAACCCAGCAGAGAGAAAGAAAGGCAGAAAGGGGAGATTTATTTGCAGAGATGTTTGCTCAGAGAGGAGAAAGCGGCCCGAGGCAGGGAGCCCCAACTCAGCCACATTTCCCCAGCCCTCCAGTGCCCTGATCTGTCCCTGGTTGCTGCCGGACCACCTGTCCTCACCTTTGAAGAGTGTGGGCGGTGGCGTGTGCTGGCCTCCTCTCCCCACGGTTGGGGGGTGCCTGTGCTTTTCCCTCTAATTGTCTGGGGAAGGGAGTGAGTTCACCAACAGTTGGGGGGATTGGCTTTTACAGCACGTAGGAAAGCCGGCTACAGCCCAGAGCCTCGGTGGGAGAGCAGAATTATTAATAGGTCCTACCGAGGCCTCGGGAAAAATGCAGGACTGCATGGAGTTTAAAAGGTCAGTGTGAATAACAAAAACAGACTTTCTGGGGAGTCAGAATGGATTTAAAATACACTCAGAGGAGCCTGGGGCTCGTTTGCGTGGCCGATGCAGCATGAAGGCCTTTGTGTGTTCTCGGGTATGTGTGTGTATACCTCTGGGATCTGGAGACATTTGTCAGCTCCCAGGGAGCTCACAGCCTCACAGGATGTGTGCTCTGAGCAACTTTTAGGTGCCAAGAATGGCAACTGGGCGGCGGCCGAGCTGCTGTGTGCTGGGGCGATCACTCGCCCTCTCTCTCTCATTGGTGTGAAGGACATTTTCAATTCAGATAGTTGAAGCTGTGGATGGTGGGAAGAACCTGGCCTCTGGCACCACAGGACCCAGTCTCAAATCTCCAGATGGTCACTCATTGGATACATGACTGTGGGTGTTTGGGCATGGCCCTTGGCTTCCGTGTGTCGTTCCTACCCACAGGGCTACCGCGGAGACTAAGTGAACAGAGTCTGGGACGTGCCTGGAACACTGAACACGTGGCTCTGTCTCCTCATGCCAGGCCTCTTTTTTCAAAGTCTGTCCTCACTCATCCTTTACCTGAACTTTAGAAGATCCATTCAATTAGAAGAGTGTTTATCGAATACCAACTGTGTGCCAGGTGCTGTTCTAGGCACTGTGATACAATCAAAAACTCCTATTGTCTGGAGCTTGTGTTTTACGATCATTGGTGTCCACCTGTCCTGGGATGAAGTGAGTCAGATGCTTAAAGAAGAGGCCAGATGTGGAAGAAAAGCTGGGAGCCAGGTTGTGAGTCCAGTCAGATCAGTCATGGCCACGGGAGGGGGAGGTGAGGGGCATATCGCCTCTCAGAACCTTGCTTTCCCAGTCTACAGAATACGAATAACCATAGCAATTCTCTTTTGGGGGATGAGTAAATGCATGGCAGTAGTAGGGACTTAACAAATATTTGTTAGTGGATGACTGGTATGTGTAGAAGCATTTGTAAAGTGTAAAGGGCCACGATTCTTCCTTCTCTTTCTCCCTTTCATCGTTTTCTGCACATATATTAAGTCTTCATGGTGAAGGGCTGAAGTGAGACTATCAGGAAACCCCAGCAAGTCCCAAGAATTTTATAGTAGGAGGAACATTACTTGAGCACCTGTGGTATACAAGGCCTGATGGTGAGTGCTAGGGGCATGGAGATGAATCTGGCAGGTTCTTTGTCCTCTTTACATTCAGTGTGGTTGGGGAGGCACAGTTGCAAACTGTGACTAAGCATTTGGGGCTCTCAGAGTAGGAAAGAGGGAGGCACTGGAGCTTGTGGGAGACCCAGGGAGGCATCTAACTCTACTTTGAGGAGCTCAGAAAGTTTTATGACTCCCTGAAAAAAGCAACCCACACCCAGCTGTCACAGTCATAGGCTCCTAGTCTCAGAGGCACTTATTAAATTTTATAATTTACAGGTATCGAATTAGGACCAAATAAATTGTGCGGTAAGTGTCAGAATCCACCAGGATTGACTCCCAGGCTAGTTACCCTTGGAACTTGCATTTTAGGAAATCTGAAGGTATTTAAACATAGATGCTTAGACAAGGCAATGTAGTGATGATGGCTGAATCCCAAGCACAGTGGGGAACGGTGGCAGACAGGTTCTGAGCCAAGGAGATTCCTAATCTGAGTCCTGATTTTTCAAGGAATTCTGAGTCCAGATTTACCTGGTTCTGAGCTCAGGTTGGCAGGATAAAAGATGTGTCATAGTTGAGAAGAAGACAGTGCTGGTTTAAGACAGAGTCTTAGGTCAAACTTGGCTGAGCAGGTCGAAAGGTACAGACTTGAAGAGAGATTAAAATTTAAAAAAACTAAACACAACTTCCCTAGATGGAGCAGTAGCATTTGGTTGAGTTAAGGTAACCAAAACCCTGGTCAAAGGTCTGGCTAAGGAATGACTACTGGCAGTAGTTATGAAGTAACAGAGGATGCTGGGATGGGTGAAGACACATTCAGTGCTTTCCTCCAATGCTTCCAGAGTAATCGGAATCTCATCTCCTCTAGTAACATTTACCTGCATTTCAGTCTACCTTGAGCATGCCCTTCTAAGGACTTCTATGACCCTTACTATCTTTTTTTTTCAGTTAGGGTCTCACTCTGTCACCTAGGCTAGAGTGCAGTGGCATATCATGGCTCACTGCAGGTTCTGCTTCCTGGGCTCACGTGATCCTTCTGCCTCAGCCTCCCTAGTAACTGGGACTACAAATGCATGCCACCTCCCTGGCTAACTTTTAAAAAATTTTTTTTGTAGAGATGAGGTCTCACTATGTTACCTAGGCTGGTTTCAAACTCCTGGGCTCAAGCAATCCTCCCATCTCAGCTTCTCAAAGTGCTGGGAATATAGGCACTATCCACCATGCCCTGCTGACTCTTATTATCATAACCATACCTTTTGACATTTAGTAGATCTTCAGGATGTTGCCTTCTTCATTCTCCTACACCCGACTTTCCCTTTCATGTCCTTGTAGCTTACCTCCAGGAAAAGTGGAAGGAGTTGGATTTCAGTGAACTATTTGATGGAGTAAGAACCTCTGAAAATTCTTTCCTTCATAAAAAGCTACAAGAACACTGGCAAAAATCATTAGAATCAGCTTTCTTCAGAACTCTGAAAATTAACCAAAGGCTTGCAGGATTCCAGGGAGCATTTAATCAGCTAAATCTCAGTAAGAATAGTAAGCTTTGTGACATTTTAACTTGCCCTATTTTTCACAGTCTTTCAGCAGTTGCCTTGAAAACCAACACCTGCAATCATGGTGACAACCAGCAGCCTGGCAGTCACTGAAGAAGGAAGCAAAAGTTGGAGCATCTTCAGAACTCCATTCCCAGAGAACTGTCACAATTTAGCCTGTTGGATAATTCTCTGGAAGATTCCACTCTCAGCACTAACTGTATTTGACCTGTGTTCCAGAGCTTGCTTAATGTTAACAGTCTTTTCTTCAAGACTGTTTGCTGCAAACAATCAGAGGCAATTGTTTAAAAATCACAGCAGCTTGAGGTACTGGGTAACAGTTGCAGCAAACAATAGGCTAACCAAAAGCTTAGAAGGAAATCTGGGCAATGAGATGTCCATAAGGGGCTTTGAAAATCTTCAACATATTCCTTGTACTCTAGAGGGCTGCATGCTTGCACAGGCAGTGTGAATGCCTGGAGCTAAGCACATGCTCAAGAAAGATCCTAGAAGAGCCTAAGCTCTCACCTCTAGCTAACCTTGAGTCTCTGAAAAGAGGAAGTAAAGGCTAAACTACTGAGTTGTAAACTACTGGGAAGGGTGTTGAGGATGTACCCCAACACACACACAGAACACTTCAGCAAAGACTAGGAGACTTATTTGGTCCAGACATTTAAGGAAATCTCTGTCCAGTCACTAAGCTGAGCAGAACCTTCAATAGCCACACATGACAAGGAATACAGACTTTACAGAATTAATTCAGGAAAGTAACTACTTAATCATCAACAAACAGCAGCAGCAGCAACAAACCCTGAGGAAGGAAAAGAATCCAATTTACAGATTTACCACATTATATTCTTGTAAGTGTCCAGTTTTCAACAACAACAAAATCACTATAAATGCATAAAACAGGAAAGTATGGTCCCCAAACAGGGGAAAAATCAGTTAATAGAGAGTATTCTTGAAGAAGTCCAGAAGTTGGACCTATTAGGCAAAGACTTTAATGTGCTACTTAAAATATTACCAAAGAACTAAGGAAACCATGTCTAAAGAACTAAAGAAAAGTATGAAAATTATGCCTTACTAAGTACAGAATATCAATACAGTGATAGAATTTACTTTTTAAAAAGAACAAAATAAATATTCACATATTGAATAGTTGAAAAGTACAATAACTGAAATGAAAAATTCACTAGAGTGGCTCAACATATTTGAGCAGGTAAAGGGAATCAACAAACTTAAAGATAGGCCAATGGGATTATTCAGTCTGTGGAACAAAAGATAAGGAGAGGAAAGAGAGAAAGAAACAGAAAGCATATTAAAGAAACAATGGCTGAAAACGTCCCAAATTTGACAAAAACATTAATCTACACAGCCAAGAAGCTTAATGAACTCCAAGTAGGATAGATTCAAACAGATCCATATCCAGACACATTATAATCCAAAGACAAAGAAAGAAACTTGAAAGCAGCAACCTTGAATTATACATAGCTCAGTAAGATTAGCAGCTGATTTCTCATCAGAAATCATGGAGACCAGAAGTGACATTCAGAAGTGCTAAATGGAGAAAAATGTCAATGAAGAATTCTATATCTAGCAAACTATCTTTCAAAAATGAAGGAGAAATTAAGGTATTCTCCAATGAAGAAAAACTGAGAGAATCTGTCACCAGCATACCTGCCCTTCATGAAATGCTAAAGGAAATTCTTCAGGTCAAAATGCAAGGTCACTAGACAGTAACGCAAGCCCACAAAAATAAACAAAGAGTACCAGTATCTTTACCACAGAACAATTCACAATTGTAAAGATGTGGAATCAACCTAAATGCCCATTAACTGATCAGTGGATAAAGAAAATGTGGTATATAAATACTGTACCACAGAGGCCATTATCCCAAGTGAAGTAATGCTGGAACGGAAAATCAAATGCCACATGTTCTCACTTACAAGGTGGGAGCTAAACTAGGGGTCCACAAAAGCATATAGAATGGTATAATAAACACTGGCGCCTCCGTTGGGTGGAGGGGAATGAGTGGGGGAGGAAGCAAGGGATGAAAAATCACCTATTGGTTACAATGTGCACTAGTGCAGCTGATGGGTCCACTTAAAGTCCAGGCTTCTTTACCACTATACAATGCATCCATGTAACGACAAACCATTTATACCCCTAAAGCTACTGGGGAAAAAAAGAATACCAGTAAAAGTAACTAGACAGGTAAATATAAAAGACAGCATACATGAATTTTTTCCATTTGTAACTTTTTTTCGACTATCTGATTTTGTTTGTTTGTTTTAAGTTGGAGTCTCACTCAGTTGCCCAGACTGGAGTGCAGTGGCCGCTCCTGGCCACCGCAGCCTCGACCTGCTGGGCTCTGGTGATCCTTCCGCCTCAGCCTTCCAAGTAGCTGGAATTACAGGCGCGCGCTACCACGTCCGGCTAATTTTTTTGATTCATTGTAGAGATGAGGTCTCGCCAAGTTGCCCAGGTAGGTCTTGAACCCACAGGCTCAGGCAATCCGTCCACCTTGGCCTCCCAAAGCGCGGGATTACAGGCTGAGTCACCGAGCCTGGCCTCGACTATCTGATTTAAAAGGCATAAAGCAGTTATAAATCTGTGTTGGTGGCCTTTATAACGTGAGGATGTAATTTGTATGACAATAATAGCACAAAGGAGGAGGGAAGGAAAGGGTGTTCTCACAGCCCTATGCTATGGGCCAAAAAAAACATTTTTGCATATTTTTGTAATGAAGTTGATGTTAGTCTGAATTTATCATTCCAGGGCAACCACTAGAGAAATAACTCAGAATGCAGAAGTAGACATACACCTGGGTTCGCAGAACAGAGTTGCCATTTCATTTTAGATGACCTTAGACAAGTCACTCCCCATTTTTGAATCTTAGTTTCCTCATCTTTCAAATGGCTATAATTATGCATAATCCACAGGTTTATCCGCATCCCCAATGAGGTAACACATTTTAAAAAAAAAGAAGGAGAAAGAGAGATTGACTGTGAAAGAGAGGAGACCGACTTCCAACGACCCGTGGGAGGCCAGGCTGGTGGCCTGGCTACTAATCTTGCCCCTGAGCTTTTTTAGCTGTGTGGCCTTGGGCAAGTTATTCCACTTCTCAGAACTCCATTCTTTGCACAATGAAAAAACAACAGTCTCTAGTCTGGAGAGTAAATGGGGTGTGTGTGTTGTCCTTATTTAGTAGAGAGCTTGGCATACAGCAGCTATACAATAAGTGCTAGAAATTATTCTTTATTTCTCCAACCCGAGGGCAGAGGTGCAGCTATACAGACTGCATAACTGTGTTCCTTCGAGGGTCATATGTTGGGACTGAATCTCCAATGTGATAGTATTTGGAGGTGGGATCTTTGGGAGGTAACTAGGTCATGAGGGTGGAGTCCTCATGAATGAGACCAGTACTCATAGAAGAGACCCCAGAGACTACCTTTGCCCCTTTTACCATGGAGGACAGAGCCAGAAGGTACCATCTATGAACTAGGTAGGAAGAAGGTCCTTACCAGACACCAAGTCTGCTAGTACCTTAATCTTGGACTTCCCAGCCTCCAGAGCTGTGAGAAATAAACTTTTGTTGCTGAAAAGCCACCTAGTCTATGATATCCTGTTCTAGGAGCTTGACTGCACTAACACACCTCTTAATCATCTCTGGGTCCTGACAGCCTGACAAAGAGCAGTAGTAGATGGGGCTTCTGTTCAAGTGAACTGAAATTCCCTGTCTTTTCTGTCATCCAGATGGAAGTCTAAGATCCTGTGAAAGTTCACACCACAGGGGAGAGGACTGGGCCCTGGAAGCAAGGGCTGGGGTGAGAAAAGTCCTTGGTGGGATCCATCCCTTTCTCCTGCTGGGTTCTGGGAGCCCACGGCCAGACCAGCAGCACAGTGGACCCCTTAGCAGGAAATGTCATAACCTCAGCACCAAGTGGGAGCAGATCTGCGTTTTTCCCACATGAGGACATCTTGCTAAGAATGGGTTCCTGGCCCTGAAAGATATTTGGGATGCAAGGGTGACCAGGCCCATTTAAACTCTCTTAAAGGGACACTCACATCCCCCTTCCATCCCATACCTCATCCTCTCCTTCACAACGTACCTCGACTGTCTCCACCTCCCATTTCCTCCTCCCAAGCCCACTCCAATCTGACTTCTATCTAGACCCTTCCCAGCGCTGGCTCCTGTCAAGGTCTCCAAGAGTTTCTTGTGACTGAATCCAAGTCCAGAGACTTGAACTCATCTCCTGACCGGGTATATCACCTGGATCATCAGGCCTCTTCAGGGCCGGGAGAGCGGTGATCTGGGTTTCTAGAGAATGCACCTTCCACAGATCGAGTTCTCCTGAAAACTCTAAGAGTGAGGAGTTGAAAATGATTCCAGAGGGCAATTTTTGCTCCAGGCTCACACCGTGGGGCAAATGAGGTAGGAATCACGATGCCAGTCACAGGTTAGACCTTTCCATGGGTTTCCTCTTTCCTGAGACCCTGGGAGACAGATACCATTATGGCCTACGGTTCATCCCATGAGGAAACTGAGGCACATGGAGGTCAAGTAATGTGCTCAAGTCCATGGAATGAGGTGGTGGAGTCAGGACTGGCATTCAAGTAATCTCAGGGCAAAGCCAAGGTCTTCATCAGAATCCACGTGGCCTCGAGAGGTAGGGCATTACCCTGGGCAGGCCAGCAGAGTCCTGCCTTTTATACTTTAGGGCTAATTCACACAACACCAGAAGGAAGCAATGAGAGAGAGAGAGAGAGAGAGAGGGTGGAGAGGATGCCATTTGTTTTCAGTCAGACTTTGCCACTGTCCTCCCTTCTCACTCTGCCCCCCCTTCCAGGGACACTGGTTTCCCTTGTCAGAAATATCCATGGCTGGCTTCTGAGCCAAGCTAACCTTTCTAGAAGTCATTCATCCAGGGACCTGAAGGCTTCTGGGCAAGAAAGCAAATGTTAATTGGAAGACGGGGCAGGGAGGCTGAGGCCTTTGAGAGAATCAATGCCAATATAAGGATGGACTTTCCAAGGAAGAGGTGAGTACTCCACCTCTGGAGGACAGTCAGCAGACATTCATCCTCAAACAATGAGACTGCAGATCAGTTCTGAGGTTCCTACTGGCTTTCTGAGGCTTGGATTCTGTCTGCAGCTTGCTAGGTGTTCTTGGGCATTTCATTAACGATGGTCCCTACAAACAGTTACAGCTGATAGGTTCAGATACTCATCCTCAAGTCATTACCTGGAGAAGACTAAATCCCTTTGGTGACACTTATAAAGAGATGTAGCACACATCACAAATGGTCAGTGCTGGAAGGATGTGGCTATCAACTGGGACAACCCCATAGGCCACAGATGGGAAGACTGAGGCCCAGAAGAGTAAGGGACTAACTGAGGGCCACGTAGCAGATTCATTACACTGGGGACCTGATATGCAGGGAGGAGGAGATGGAGGAACAAGTAGTTCAATCAGGATTCAAGGCTGACCCCTAAGTATCCCTGAGAGGAAAGGGGAGAGATGTCCTGCCTGGATACACCTGGGCCTCCCGCTAGCCTTCCGGCTCTGTCTGTACTTAATAGTCTCTGATACCCTCATGCATGGGAGGCCAGTGGGCTGGCACGGAGACCCTCAGTCCTGCTCATCTTGGGCTGTGAGTAAGCCACTCCCCTTGGTGTTAGGCCCTGGGGGACAGATAGGAGCCTGGCTTGCAGCACGTTCTGAGGTTACTAAGGGACATCAGGGACGCAAAGTGCTCTGGTGACAGAATGTTGCACAATGAAGTTACCCAAGAGGCCACCTCGCCAGAGTCTATTCTCAAAGAAGAAGCGATGCGTAAAAGGCAGGGCTCTGGTAGACACAATGTAACCAAGTGGAGGAGTGAGCAGGGGGGCATACAGGATGGCCTTCAGCTCTGTGTCATGCTTCCACTGCACATGCCAGGAACCTGGCCTCTTCTTCGACCTGCCGCCTCACTCCCCACCACACACGCACTCACACACACACACTCACTCACACCTAACCAGTCCTCTAGTCAGACCGAATCAGTCTCTTAAATGTCTTGGGACACGACAACCTTCTCCTGACCTCAACCCTCATGGTCCTCCACCTGGACCAGCGGACCAGCAGATCAGCCTTCTTGACAGATCCCACCATCCATGCTCCAGCCTGCAACCAGAGGGAGTTTATGGCATGCAATCACATCTCTGATGGGAAGGAAGGAGAGAGAGAGAGAGAGAATGACCTAAGAATGTTTAAACTGGAGCATGTGGAGCAGACCCTGCTTCTGCATGGAGTGCATGGTGACTCAGGGCGACACCAAGGGCATCCTCACCACATCCACGATTACAACAGCTGCCAGCTGTGGAGCGGAAGGACCACGTGCTCAACATCTGTCTCACTATGTAAAACTTCTCCCTGAGACTCTCCATAGCTACAGAGCTGAGGCCCTGGCTACCTGGAATGACAAAGATGAGGATGACAGGCTGGCACTTGGGCAACACTGAGTGTAGCATCTGGCAAGGTGCTGCCCCCACTGACAGACAAACTTGTTGCTGTCACTGTCATCACTCTTTTTGTAGGTCCACGGTGGTGTAGACATCTCCCCTGTAGGCTGTGCCTTTCTGGAGAGCATTCACCTCAGATCCAGTTCTGGACCCTGGGGAACAGAGTCTAGGTGTGTGGTGTGAGCAACCTCAGGCTTTCGTGTGAGCCTCTGTCAGGTCCTAAGAGCTCAAAGGGACAGAGAGGCCAGAGGAAAGTGCTGGGGCGTCCGTTTCACAGATAAAGAAAATGAGGCCGAGCAATGTCTTATGATAGGCATGTGCTTTCCCAAGCAGCCCAATCCCCACCGAGAGAGGCTGCTTTATATGGCTATCATGCAGGAAAATGACGACGTTTAGCAAGCCCACCCAGGGAATCTTCTCGTTCAGTCAGCAATGATGTGCTGAGCCTTCACATACGTTGTCCCAAGCAGTCCCAGACAAGGCTTCCAGAGGAATGCCTCATCCTTACCACTTTCAGAAGTGGAGACTGTGGCTCTGGGAGATTCAGTAATGTGTTCAAGATCACACCAGTCAGGCTGATTAGTGGTACAGCCACGATGCAAACCTAGATCCCTGAGTCTTCCTCTAACATTCTTTACTCTGCTCACATAGACCCTACAGACCCAGCTTCTCGTCCCTCCCTGAAGCAAGACAGGGTCTCAAGCAGACCCGGCCTTGGTCCCCTGCATCCCTCAGAACACTCATGTTGGCAGCAGACTTTGGCAGACCCACTGGGATTAATTAATGACAGGCTTGTCTTCAGGGTGGCCCCGGCAGCTATCGAGGCTGCTGCATACCTGTTGATTGCATAATCCATAAATATATTTGACATCTTTAATTGGAATCAGGCCCCCAGGCCCTGCCCACAGTTGAATTATGAGCTCCAAACTCCCTGCTGGCAGCACCGAGCTTCTGCCTGAATTGGGGCCCAGGGAGGAGGAATCAACATGGGGCGTGATGACATTGCTCAGGAAGCAGAGAAAAATGT
Source organism: Carlito syrichta (assembly GCF_000164805.1). Classification (NCBI taxonomy): domain Eukaryota; kingdom Metazoa; phylum Chordata; class Mammalia; order Primates; family Tarsiidae; genus Carlito; species Carlito syrichta. The sequence goes on from NW_007217140.1 coordinate 26,900, forward strand.
GCTGCTTCAGTGTAAGGATGGAGACCGTCCTCAAGTTCTGTGGCTGTGGGTTGCCTCCTCATCCCATCTCTCCTCCTCCAGAAAGCCCCATGGCCCTTTGGAACTCTGGACTGCTGGACCCATGTGACAGTAGAACTGCTACCTGGACCTATGTGTAGTTTTTGGGGCTCTATGGCTAGAATCCCACACTCAATTTGCTGTACTTCCCTTCTCTTCTCCCAAGGCAGGCCACACCCCTCCCCAGCCCAACACACACACACACACACACACACACCAGTTGCTACAGTAAGATAAACCTCTCTGCTTTCCTGAATACAAGGTCCTTATCTGCTCCTAGCTTGCAGGGACAGTTAGGCCAGAGCCTGGACTGTCATACAACCTATCCTTACCTTCATTCATTCATTCATTCATTCATTCATTCATTCATTCACTCATCCATTGTCACTGAATGTCTATTGCATGCCCACTGCTTGCCAGTACCCAAGGTCATCTTGAGGCCATCTTGAGAGGTGCTGGGTGCAGAGATGGATGGGGAGTGATACCTGTTGGTGGGGATCCCTGTCTAGAGAAGCCCACAGACTGGTGGGAAAAGTGTAAACAGAGGGACAAGGGGAGGCACAAGCCAGGAAGCAAATAACTCAGCTTAGGGAGGGGCAGGGTGGAGGTTCCCAGAGCCAGGGACCACGGGTTGAGCTGGATCTTGCTGGGCAGAGCCTGCAGGGCCTACCCAACCTTCTCCTCTGCTTTGTTTGGTAACAAAGCTAGCTGCTGTGAAACTTTAAATAAAATGCTTGTAGAAATTGCCAGGCACAATGCAGCTGTTTTATTTTAGGTTCCCTTTCCAAACTTTCTCCCGTCTAGACTCTCAAGGAAAGACTCTCATTGGCAGGGCACACTGGAGTAAAAGGCAGAGGCTGTTCATGGTTGGAGGCCACTAGTCCAGAGGCTCTGGCTACCTCAGACTTCGACCAACCAGGAGGTCACATTTTGGCTCACCTGTTGGGAAGCTGTGCCTTGTGGCTGGCTCTCTGGAAGTCAGACTCTACCTGTCTCTTCAGACTTGCTCCCTAGTGCATCTTCCCATCTTCCTGCCTTTCCTTCCTCACTCTGTCTGGTCTCCCATGGGGCCTTGCCGTCCCAGAAGGAGGAGGCTAGTCCTACAGATCTCTCCCCTTCCTCTCCCTCAGTGCCAGTCCCAGCATAAAGCTTCCAGGTGACAAGGTTTGGAAGTCCAGATTCCAAGAAAGAAAACACATGTTCTATGACAGGACAAGTAGGCAACCAGAGCTGGAATCAGTCCCCAGTGTGGGCATGGACTGGCTGTCCAAGGTCTCAGGGTTTCATCTGCCTCCTCTACAATGATTTGTTCCTGTGAATGTGTCTGCTCCATTCAGAAACTGTCTTAGGTTGCAGGGATATGGCGGTGAACAGAATGAACTCTCTAATGTGTTGAGATCTCCTTCCAGTGAAATTGAGTGGTGACAACCACTGTGGAGGAATGAACACAGAGGAAGGCAGATGGGGGGAGGGAGGTTGTTCTGTTTAGTGTGTCAGGGAAGGTGTCATAGAGGAGGGGACATTGGAGCCTAGATCCGAAAGAGGTTGAGAGAGCTGCAGGGGTGGGGGATATCTGAAAAACATTCTGGACAGGAGGAGAGCCAGGAGGAAGGGGCATAGCAGGCTGGCCCTGAGCGGGTGAAGAAGGGAGGTGTGAGGTGAGGTCAGGGTGACAGTGCGGGCGTGGGGTGAGGTGGTCTTCATGTAGACCTAAGGCCATCTTGAGGACATGACTTTCCCTCAGAGCAAGAAGGGAGCCATTGGGGAGTTTTAAGCCTGAGGGTGATATGACCAGATTTGCAAGTTAAAAACTGCCTCTGCCCACCATGTGGAAGAGCTCATGTGGGGAAACAGCGAGGGGTCTGCTGACAAACTGGATGCAGGGCAAGTAAGAGGGTCAGGATTGGGTCCAGTTACTCCAGCCTGAACAACTGCCAGAATGGTGTGAGTTTGAAAGTCAGGGAGGATCAGAGTCTGGTTTTGGATGTACACACTTTGAGGAGTCTGCTAAACAACCAGATGGCATCTCGGGAGGGAGGGCAGGAGACCCAGGATGGAGATATAACCTTTGGAGATGACTTTAAAAGTGAGCAAAGACAGAGAAGAGAAGAGATTTGGGGATGGAGAACTCAAGTTTACAGGTCAGAGATATAAGGAAAGACCAGTGGTAACACTGAAAGAGTGGCAAGGAATGAAGAGAGAGGGGTGGCCCCAAACTCGACAAGAACTGTTTCAAGGAACCGTCAACTTAGTCAAAAGCTCACAGGAGAAGGCAGATGAAGTGTCTATGGAACCTGAACAGAGAGGAACCAAACACAAGGGAGTTTACCTCTCTCCCCAGATGCCAACGCAGAATGGGTCTTTGGGGACATAGAGTAAGCTGCAGAGCCTCTCTGCATGGGCAACCAGCCCTAGGCCCACAGCCTGTGGAAGAAAGCCCCAGCAGAAGCTGATTTCAGTCCTAACTCCTGGAATGTCTTTGAACCTCACAAGGAAAAGCTGGAGCTCGGAAGCAGGTAATTTCAGCCAAGTGCACTGTGTTTGCTTAGAGTTTGGGTGCAGCAACCAGTTAATTACTCAAGTAAATCATGTCACCGTCCCCTGCAGCCCTAGTGCAATAACACCGGGCTGACCACACTTTAAAAGTGATATAAGCCTCTGAGTGCAAGCTAAGAGGTTTTATAGGCCACTCTTTGAATGGGCCTCTTTCTCCCAGAGCCCACAAGAGTCGTGTGTGTCCACGCCTGCCTAGTGGTGGGGAGGGAGGGTGGCTCTTGGGGGCCACCTTCTTAGACAAGGTCCATATGACTTGGGCTGGCTGGCAGGCAGCCCAGCAGGGAGGTGGGAGAAGTCCATCTTTTCTGTGTCCTCTGCTCATATCATTGTGATGTGTTTCTTCCCGCCCAGACACCATTTAGCCCACCAGCTCAAATCCCTATCACCTCAACAAACATCTACTGGGTCAGGCTCTGGGTTGGGTGCTTAGAGCTCAGGTGTGCCAAGGTATGGTGCTCACCCTCCAAGTAAATGCAAGAGATAGACAGACACTCTGCTTCAAGGGTAAGGCAGAATGAGCTAAATGCTTCCCAGAAGACAACAGAAAGTGGTGTGAGTCCTGGGGAGGGGATGATGGATTCAGGAACATCCACTGGGCCAACTAGGACAGGATTTCAACAGACAGGATGCGGGGGTAAATGAATTCCACGTAACAAAAGCAGCATGGGCAGAGGCCCAGGGACTAGGGTGTATTCTCCAGTCAGACATTCGCAGAAGCTTAGATCCCTTCACTCAGATGCTCAGAATCAAAGACTCCAGGTTGCTTGAGTTACAGACCGCTGGGACTCTGGAATGCCAGAACTGTGACTGTTTGAGCAAGACGGAGGCGCACCTGGTCACATCTCTCCCCTAGGGCAGGAGTTCTCCCCACCAGTCACCAACATGTGACACCTTCTGAGATGGATGGGGACACAGGCAAGGATTCCATCCTGCACAGGCATCCACTCAGCATCTTTGTCCCCATCTGTCAATCTCCCTACATGGTCCAGGTGCCCCAATTGCTTGTAACCAGCTCTGCCCCTATGTGTTCTAACGGCTCGGCCTGTCTTTTCCACTCATAAGCCGAGCTCCCCTCCCCACCTGGGCGGGCTTTTCTGCTGCTTATTGGGGAAAGCTCAGGTCCATTAGTGTGGCCGTGATTGATAACCGGTGTGGCGCTCAGGTCTACCCTACCCTGACATGATTTACTTCCCTGAGCCGCAATGTCCTCTTCCTTTATATTATGATAACAACAACAACAACAGCAAGCAATGATTTTGCTCTTACTAAGTGTCTGGCACTGGGTTAAGAGCTTTACAGGCTTGATCTCTGCTAATCTTCAAAACAATCTCTGATACAGGCACCATTATTCTCCTCTTACATATTAGGGACTCAGACACAGAGAGGCAAAGTAATTTGCCCACGGTCACCTAGCTAGTAAGTAATGGAACTGGAAACACCAAGGCCAAGGAAGTCTGAATCCAGAGCCTGCTATTAATGACAATGAAAATAATAATACAGACTCTCTGTCCCCAGGCATATGTGCAGCAAGTTCATTATACGAGTGGGTGTTTAAAGTCTACCTTTAGGGTCTCTGGGTATAAGGTATGTTAATATATGGCCAGAGGCAGTGTGGCTGCTGAGAAATAGTTCTTTTTGTGTGGTGAGAAATATATTTTTATAATCTGAGTAATTATCTCTTAATGTGTTTAGTCCTCATTAAACTGTGGGCTTCTAAAAGGGAATGAACATGTTTTATTCAACTGGAAATGCCCACAACAATGCCTGGCACATAGTAGGTGCTTAGTAGATGCTGGCTGAGATAATAGAGCTTCCTTCCCACAGTGGGTTTCTTTCCTCCATGGCTGACCCATGTGCTGGCCAAGTCAAAGGGTGGAGGGAGTGCACCTATCTTTATGCATTTGTAGAGGGGGTCTGGGTGAGTGGCAAGGCCTAATAGCATCCCATGTCTAGCTTTGTGGCAATGCTTTAATAACTATTGTGCAGTGACTGCTAAAGCTTCTCAATGCAGAAGTTTAAAAAAAGGGCCAATATATAGCTAAGGTGTGGTTAGTACCTTCAGCATGCTCTCTTCTATTTAACCAGGAGACTTTATTATAGGAAAGTCAAAGTGGCTTTTCTTCCCAAGGGAAAGAAACCAACTCTGAGAAGTGGGAAAGGGGGATGCCAAGAGCTGCCTCATTGTTATTTCCATTTGCCTGGCTCATCTGTGAAATGGGCTCAGCTTGCTCCTGGACTGCAAGAAGGAGGTTGTGATGTGGTAGAAACAATGTATACCCGTCCAGGAATAAGAAGGCCTGAGTTCCGATCTAGTTTCTCCAATTTGCTGCATGACCACCGCAGGGGCTGTACCTGTTCTGGGCTTTATTTCCTCACCTGTGGAAGGGACTGATTGTGGACCCCCATGTCTGAGGTGCCCAAGAGGCTGAGGGAGACAGTGAGAGTGAGATGCATGACTCCTGGGGGCTGGGTCTAGGGAAGCCAATACATAGGGTCTATTCAGGGAACAAAAGGAAAAAAAATCCCTGTAGGGGGCTCATAGAGTCTACAAGACCAGCGGTTCCCAACCTTTTTGGTATTGCGGACTGGTTTTGTGGAAGACTATTTTTCATGAGCCGGAGGTAGGATGGGGTAGATAGTTTCAGGATGATTCAAGCACATTACATTTATGGTGCACTTTATTTCTATTATTATTAGTAATATATACTGAAAGAATTATACAACTCACCATAATGCAGAATCAGTGGGAGCCCTGAGCTTGTTTTCTTGCAACTAGATGGTCCCATCGGGGGTGATAGGAGATAGCGCTAGCATCACTGCTTCAGCTCCACCTCAGATCATCAGGCATTAGATTCTCATAAGGAGTGTGCAACCTAGATCCTTTGCTTGCACAGTTCATAATAAGGTTCGTGCTCCTATGAGAATCTAATGCCGCCACTGGTCTAACAGGAGACAGAGCTCAGGCAGTAATACAAACAATGGGGAGGCTGTAAATACAGATGAAGGTCTGTCACTCACTTCCTGCTATGTGGCCCAGTTCCTAACAGACTGCATTGGGGACGTTTGCTGTAGACTAAACATCTGTGAAACTCACAGGGTTTTTCACAGTTTAAACCTTCCTTGAGCTGGTCCATGGACAATGGGTGACCATCTTCATGGGGCTGCAACAACCAGCTAGACAGCAACTGATGTCTGTGAGACACTGTGGCTTAACATAACGCAGACCAGCTTATGTTGAAGAGTGCATGCATGCACTCTCACACAAGTGAAGGCTGAGTGCCCTCTGACCCTCAGCTCAATAGCTGTCTCCCCGGCAGTGATCTTAGAGACAGGAGCGTCCAGATCAAAGGGCAGAGAGGGGCAGATTGATGGTGTACAGGGCTCCTCCCAGGCATTTCTGCTCCGACCTCCTCCCCCTCAGAGCATCTGGAGAGGAGGCATTGGCCTTGGGAAAGAAGAAGGAATAGGGCTTTTCATGGAAGCCACTACTTCTCAGGAGTGTTTTGGGGGGACCTTGGAGGGAGTCCTGCACTCAGGATGTGGGGCCCACTGCCAGAATCCCAGCTGGGGCCCGAGGGCACAGCACCTCAACTGAAAAGTTCTTCATGGGTCCTTCCTGGCCAGGCAAAATGGACCCATTTTTGGTGGTATTCTTCCACACCTCCAGTTCCCAGGAAGGACTGGTCATCTCTGTGTTTTCACGGCATGTCACCCCTTTCATGGGGCTCTTCACCCTTGAGGTCTTCCCTACTGAATTTGTCCTTGTGACTGCCACACCCAGCACAGTACCTGGTGTGGCTAGTTATGCATGAATTAAGTGCTGAGTCACAGTGAGTTGAGTAGTTCTAGACATTATTATGTAGACTGATTTTAAACCGTGCTGTCTCACTGGACAGATGGGGAAACTGAGGCCCAGAGCTGGGAAGTTCCTTGCTCATAGAGGCTGCAGGAGTGAGCAGCTGATGTGGGACTGATCTCAGAATCTCTTCATGCCCTCTCCAGTGCCCTGCAGCTCTCGTATACTGATCTGGGGTTCAGAGAAAAGCACTTCCTCCTTGCCCTGCCTTAATCCCACTCAAAGAGGTTGTGCATAGCCCAGTCAGGAGGGAGAAATGTCCACATTACAAAAATCATACGAAAGAAATTATGGATGGAAAAATCATTACCTTATAAATCGGCTGAGCTGTTCAGAACTTGTAGGAAACAGGGCATATAAAATTCATATGGCACGTTGGGGCTTTGATAGAGCCTCATTACAGCCCTCAGACTCCAGTGAAAAATGTCCTCACTCAGAGAGGGCTAATTTTCCTTTATTAATGACACGGGGTGGGGCTGACCATAAATTCCAGCTACCTGAGGGCCCTGGAGCTTGGGCCCAACTCGAGAGCCCAGTCTCTTCAGGCTGTGCTGCCCACCTTGTTCTACTGTGTACCCAGAGGAGACTAGACTAGAGAACATGGCCTCCTCCTGCCCCAGGACCCCAGCCTGCAGACCACAGAAACATGGTCAGAGAGAGGGGAATCGAGGGCTATCTTCTGTCTGATGAGGGCCAGACCTGAAATGGTAAGCAATTCAGCCCCTAATAGGAAGTGGAATGCTTGGGAGAAGGATATCCACATATTACCCCAGATTTTAGGTGTGATTCCTGTAATGAGAGTAGTATGCATTACACCATTCACAGTCCTCATAGCCAGTCTATGACCAGGATCAGGGCCGAACCTGAGACTAGGATTGGGACTTAGTCTGTGCCCAGCATCAGGGCTCAGGCTGTGACAAAGATTAAAGCTCAGTCTGTGCCCTGGCTGGTACAGTGTGTGGCTGAGGTCAGGCTCAGGCTATTCTGAGTGGGAAGAACCAGACCCTGGTCACAGGTTCACGAGGGATTCAAGAATATAGTCGCAGTCATAGTATCAGAAAACAGTCAAACCTGATCCCTGAATGCCAGCTTGGCTTCTAGCCCATGGTTCTGTCTTTGTTACAGTTGTAGCCAGCACCCAGGGCTATATAGCTTAGCAGTCTTCTAGTTTAAATTCTCTCTTTGCCCATGATACAAGTGAGGAAACTGAAGTTCCGCAGATATTCCCGAATGCCAGGGTAGTGACCTGAAAGGGCAGGGAAAGTATGTTCACGTCACCAGCCTAGCATAACTTCCTAGCCTGTCTCATTTCCTTTACAGCAAAGGAATGATGGCAAGTCATGGCTGGTCAAAGCCTGCGTCTATGTTCTCAGCTCCTGCCTCTCACTGACCATGTGTTGCCAAGAGAAAAGTAAAGGGAGAGTGTGTCTGTTCAGAGAGTTGCATGCCCCTACATATCACGGCCTTCAGCCCTCTGAACCTCCAATGACCAGTCTCTCCCATCTGTGTATGGTTTCATGTACATTGCCTAATGTGAGCTCTACAGCAGCCTTTTTGTCATGGTTACAGATGAGCAAATAACTGATGATCAGAGCTACTGAGTGGTTGTTACAGGCTGAATTGTGTCCCTTTCCCTCCCAATTCACATGTTGGGTGTCCTAACTCCCAGAACCTCAGAATATGACTGTAATTTTAAAACGAATATGACTCTAATTTTAATTAGAGATAGGGCCTTTACAGAGGTAATTAAGTTAAAATGAGACCATAAGGGTGGGCCCTAATCCAATCTGTAGTCCTTATAAGAAGAGACATTAAGACACAGAGAGATACCAGGCACACGCACAACCCAGTAACAGGAAAGAGGCATCGAGAAGGCTGTCACCTGCGAGCCCTGGAGGACGGCCTCAGAGGAAACCAGTCCTACCAGGACTCTGACCCTGGACTCCACCTCCAAAACTGTGAGAGAACGCATTCCTATTGTTTAAACCACTTAGGCTGTAGTGATTTGTTATGGCAGTCCCTGCAGACTAATACAGTAGCTTGCCAAGATTTTCCAAGATGAGACTTGAACTTGAGTCTTCAGACTCCCAGTTCTGAGTACTTCTCTACTGCCATTTGCAATTCTCCTGTGAGTCTGTGGGCTGGGCTGGCTGGGTCCCGCAGCTCCTCCGGGAAGGAGTAGGCCTGTGAAAGTCCAGGTTGAGCCAAGTGTCCCACCAGGGGATTCCACTTTGGGCTGCAGGGGATGGGAACTAAGCAAGAGGGCAAAGCCCTCTCAAAGCCCCAGACAGTCGGAATATAAGTTCTGAGACATAAGTGGCACCTTTGCCTCTCTATTTCCATCGGGCACAGGGCATTTTTTGTCTTTGACATTTTGTGGAACCCTGTGTGAGTCTATGGCGTCAGCTGCTGAGTGAGAGGGCAGGCAGGTAGCTGGGTTGGTAGAGAGGATGTGGGGCTGGCTGCAGGGTAAGGGGATGAACAGGGCAGTGCAAGAAGCCAGGAAAGGACGGAGCAGGTCTGTTGTTTTTGCCTTTGGCATCACTGTAGTCAGCACCCTGTCTTACACAACTGTCCTCAGTTCCCATCTCCTGCAGCCCAAAGTGGAATCCCCTGGTGGGACACTTGGCTCAACCTGGACTTTCACAGGCCAACTCCTTCCAGGAGTAGCTGCAGGACCCAGCCAGCCCAGCCCACAGGCTCACAGGAGAGTTGCAAAACCAAGGCATTCACTTCAGATCAAATTTGCCTACCTTGGATCTTTTGAGCTGTTTGTTTCTACAAGAGAAAATCTATTTCCCACCCTCAGCTGGGTGATAGCTGGACCACAGACAACTGTGTCACTGGAGCCTGCATAGAAGGCATGGCTTCTGAGGAAATCCACGAGTCACAAGGTCGAGAGGATGCCACAGACTTCTCTCAGAAGTTGGCCCAGCCCCCTCAGCCAGGACAAGGACAAAGGCCTGGACACAGAGTCAATAAGCAAGAGGACAGGTGCTGGGGAACTTTCTCACAGTCCACGCTGTCTCAGGAGGGAGAGGCTGTCCTTGGCAGGACTGATCTTGCTGGCAGGTATGTCCTTGAACCATACTGATGGAAGCTGAGAATAGGCCCCAAGCACCATTTGGAAAGTTGACCAAAATGACCCAAGAGGCATCCTCCAGCCTTGAAAGAGCAGTAGTCGAGGCCTCTGCTGTGATGAGTGAGACTCTGCCTTGAAGGAGCTGGCAGAGATGGGGGGAAATGGGTGATGGTGGTTCAGTGTCTCATGTGTAGTGACAGGTGGAAGTACAGCATGTTTCCATGGTAGAGGCTCCCCCTGCCATGCCATGTCCCCTCACCCTGAAACACACCTGGCCAGCTTCTAGTGCGAGCGCTGGTGCTTCTTTGCCTGTAGCTCTCTCGAGCCTCACATCCCACTCTGCCTGAGCAGGCCAGTACAGGGAAAGTAATGCTCCCCTCTGGACCAACGACCAGCAAAACTGGGGTGATCTGAGGCATGCATTCTCTCCCATTTCCAGAGTATCCCAGAAGACTGAGTTACTCTGCCCAGGTGATGACTTGTTTTGTGACAACCCTTCATGGTCTCACTTCTTACCTCCTGGGTTCAAGTCCACCCAAAAAACTATTTGTATCCAAACACTTCACTCAAGACCTTCTTCCAGGGCACACAATCTAAGCAAATAGAGGACACCCTAATCCTTCCACCACTAAAGTGGGGTGGGAGGTTGTGACCTGGGTCGACCTCCCCTAACCCTTCTAAGAGGAGGAGGGGGTTTTTCAGGTAGACAAGAGCAATAGCACATCGGCACTGTGTGGGAGTCCGAAGCCACCTGGCTAGTGCAGAAGATGGGAGAGGAGACTGAGGCAGGCCTGGTGCGGCCTTCTTATCAGTCAAACCACGAGGAGCACTCACTTAACCAACCAGGGAAGGCGGCATGCCATCCCCTGACCCCACCCTTCACATCTCCCAGCACCCCCCTTTCTTTTCTCCGCCTCTGTCCAGGCATTCCTGGCCTATATCTATCCTAATCTCAGCCCAGCTGTCCGCCCTTCTCCTCCGGAAAGTGTTCTTTGGTCACCCGCTCACCCCACACTCTCACCCTGGCCCTCACCTGCTGCATGCTGCCCACCCTATGGACACACTGCATGGACACCGCAGAGCTGAGCCACGGCCCCTTGCTTCCTCAGGCTCCAGTGTGGGTGTTTCCCTCCAGGCCGAGCCACTTCCCCATCTCAGTGCCCCAGTGTGTGACATGGGATCTGGTCCAGACCAAAGGGCAAGTGAGTGTTGCCGGAACCACCAAGTAGGAGCTGCAGAAGACTGGAAGGGAAGGAATGCACGCAGCAGGTGGCCTGCTCACTCGCTGCCTCCTCTGGCTCCTTCCTTGTCCTCTATGTGGATGCTTCATTGGAGAAGGATGGCAGGGCCTGAGCTCAGGGGAGGATGGACTGGCTCTCTCCATCTCAAGCTGTCTTAGATTCCTCTGTGCACTCTTTACTCTTCTTCTTCTTTCTCCCCAGCCCTTCAGAACAAAAGTGGCTTGTCAGTGCTGGAAATCTAACAAACAATAAGTAATCAAGAGTGATAGCTAGCCTCTTAAGAACCGAGGTCCCTTGGGGTGATAACCATGTCCCCCAGCCTGAGGAGATTCACAAGAATGTATGGAAACCTGTATCTAGATTCACAGAAGAAGGAAAGAAAGAAAGAGGGAGGGGGAGGCAGGGGAGAGGATGACTGATTTCTGATGTTATGCTCAATAAGACATTTAGATCTCTTAAGTCATACTTGAATTGAAGAAATGTCAGAGAGTTTTCTCTAGAGTTAAAGACCCCTCTGTCCAAGTATTTCTCTATCACGTGCTTAGACAAGTGATACTTAGTGTCCCCAACCCTAATGGGAGTGACGATCTTGATTTCACAGGGCTGCTGTGAGAATGAGATGAGCCCGTGCGTATCTTTATCTCACAGAGACTGACTAAGTACTAGACATGAGTAAGTCGCTTTACACGCATCATTATTCTGAATTTTCCATCAGCCTAGGAAGCAGGGACTACCAGCATTATAATTTTATTGATGAGGAAGCTGAGGCTCAGAGAAGTTGAAGGAGTAATAGCTCAAGATAACTCAGCTAACATGTGCCAGAGGTGGGATTTGAACTCAGACCGTCTGGCTCCTGAGTCTGTGCCCTTAATCAATGTGATTAACATAGCCAGCCCTTGACAAGTGTCTAAGAAATGACAAAAGGGCAACCAGAAGGCAGAGCAAGCAAAAGCAGGGGAAGCTGTCAAGAGTCATTCCAGAGCTCTGTGCTAAGGCCTAAGCTGGGAAAGCAAAACAGAGATAGAAGTTGTCCACAGAATAACCCCAAACCCAAACACCCACAAGCTGCCACTGTGGCCCCTGGGGAACTGGGCTCCCAAGAAATCTCAGTGGTTCTGGAATGAGAGTTGGGCCCAGATTGCGGCCTGAGACTGATGAGTCCGGGCGGGGGTTCAAGGCAGGGTTGCTTGGTGAGGCCCGAGGGGCTTCCTGCCTCACAGAGCCGTGTGCATAAGGGCTCCAAGGCCGCCTTTGTTGCTGCTGGAGACTAGGAATTCCAGGCCAAAGTAATCTAACCGACCATGAACAGAATTAAGTTTCGGCTTCCCCCACCTCCGACCCACTGTGGGATTCGTTTTCACGATCCCCTCTCAATGGTGTGAGCCCGTTACAGAGAGCTGGAAACGGGCCCCATGTGGCTGCGCAGCGCCAAGAATCTGAACCTTCCCTGCAGCCCACCAGGGCCGCCATTGCTGATCATGTCTGGCCAGAGCTCTCCAGAACGTCAGCTCTCAGCAGGACCAGCAGACTCTGAAAGCACGCTGTGATTGCCCTCAGTCCCCACCGAGCCTATCTTTTTTCTGCCGTGCCCCAGGTACTGGTCGTATACTATTTCACATAATCTTAGAGAAGAGGTACCATTGTTATCCCCATTCTGTAGATGAAGAGATGGGGTGGGTGGGTGGTGTGGTGATGTTGAGCTTAAGTAATTTGTCCAGTCTCATTCTCCCCAGTGTCTTAGACTCAAAAGCCCTTAACAACCATAATGCCTGCCCCAAAGCTGAGTCTTTCAAAATGTATTTTTTCTGGTCATCTTTAAAATGGGAGTGATGGTGACTAAGACCTCTTTGAAGGCCCAGTTGAGTTCTCATATTCTCTTTGATGTTGAGAGTTTCCCTTCCTTGGCTTCCCAGAGACAGCCAGAGCTGCTGGGGCAGATAAAGGGGTGGGGGTGAGTAGAAAGTCTCCCCTGGAAACATGCCTAGCAGAGAAAAGCCTTTTCTAATGAATGTTGGCTAAGCAGCACAGCCACTGTGCAAATACTCTGAACAGGGGCTTGGTTGGGGCTGGGGCCAAGAGCCACTCGCTGGGGGTGGTCAAACAGGGAATGTCAGGCTCTGGGAGATGAGCAAACACAGTTCCCTGGGAGCCCACATTCTTCAGCCTGCAACCTGGGGCCCAAACCCACTGATGCACCCTAGCATTGTCCAGCAGTGGCCTGGATGGGCCAAGGGGCAGGGTCAATATTTGCCAGTACATATTGGGTCCCACTTCCAGCAGCATCTGTGTTTGGACAGCATGCCTCCCACTGTCCTGTATCTCTTTCCAAATGTGCTCTCGGCCCAGTGGATTTTCACAGGATAGTGGCCATTGGTCTTGGGATGCCAAGATTTGGGGATAACTCTGGTGGGATTTCTCATAGTGTCTGGCCCCAAACCTTTCTACATATTTCAGAACCAGGAAAGTCATGAAAGGAAGAGTCTAAAAGCATTTCTGGGAGCCTAGCTTAGGGACAGCTTGGGGTCCATGTTGGCTATCCCGAGAGGAATCTTTGATTCCTCTTCTCTCTTTCCAAAACTATCCATCCATTCATCCAACTGTCCACCCCTCCTTCCATTCATCCTCCCACCCAGCCACCCATTACATTTTAAATAGCTCTGTAAGTCTGTCTCCTTCTCAACTGTCATAGGCCCTGCCAAAGCTTAAGTCCCTCTTATGTGGACAACCACAACAGACTCTTCACTGGGGTCCCTGCATCCTGCCTCTCACCTTGCAATTGATTCTCTAGTCTGTATTCAGAGTTGACTTTCTGAATGACAAAATGGTCATGTTTCTCCCTGCTTAAACCCTGTAATGACTTCTGCTGCCACAGGACCAATCCAAGCTCCTTAGACAGCTTACAGAGAGATCTTCATGATTTCAATACTGCTTCCTTCTCCCTCTGGCCTCATTTTAACCTCTCTTCCCGAATTCATATAACAGTTATGAGTACAGATTTTGGGTTAGAAAGACATGGATTTCAACCCTGCCATCAACCAGCTATGTCATTTTGGGCAAGTCACTTCAGTTTTTGAATATCTGTATAATAGGAATGGTCTCTTGGGTATGACATTAGGAAAATGTCTGTTATATTCTTAGTGCAGTGCCTACCACCTACAGAATTGGGTCAGTCACACTACAACCCAGAGAACTGGGAGGGGGCCGCAAGAAGGGGTCTGAATGTCTTATCCTTCCTTGGTCTCTCTCACAAGGCTTTTGCGGCCCCTCTCCCCTCCCTTCTGCTGATGTCTCCACTCCAGAGAGGGAAAGTACTGGGAATGATGCTTCAGATGTCTGAACTAAGACTTCCCTCTCCCAAGGTCATAGAACCAAGAAGTAACTGGAACAGCAATGTTTTATCCAATCAATGAAACTGAATCACTTGGTGACCCACCTAGAATAAGCCTTTGTCTTGTGCAATTTGATGGTGAGGGTCTCAAATCCAAGTGTAGGGTACCAAAAGACACTTTAGCAAGTAATAATGACACTGACAAGGTACTTTAAGCCCTGCTAAGAAAGTGACATCATGACTTGCATTTTGCAGTTAGGGCAAATGAAGCTGGGAGAGGGAAGGTAGTTCACCCAAGGTGACAGACATGGAGCAACAGAGGTAGAATCCAGAAGCAGGCTGTGACCTCTCACTCCTGAGCTGCTTTGAATTTTGTTAGGTGTTTGTTTGTTTGAGTTTACTATTTTATTAAGAAAGACGTGCAGGTGTGAAAGGCAGGAGAGAGTGTGGTTTTAGAGTCACATGAATCATAGTCTGAAGCTCAGACCTATAACAGAAGAACTGTGTGGCACTGGTCAAGTTACTTGCCACCTCGAAGCTTATCCTCTCATTTGTGAAATGAGAGTAATGAGCCTTCTTGGAATCACTGAAAGAGCAAACACAAACAGGCTCAGTAGAGTGCCTTGTATAGCGCTGGAACTTCAGCGGCCCTGAGACTCCTGGTTCATGCGGGTTTCAAAGCAGACTAAGCTTTGTTTAAACATTGTTATTTAAAATGAAATATTTCAAACAAATAGAAAAGTCACACTTCATCATAAGCGTACCTGATCTCAAACCAGGTGAAGTGGGGGCCAAAGCGAGGCCTAAACTTTACCTGTACAATGACCACTTGTATATCTAACCCTGAATTGTACCCTACATCTTTAAAATTAAAAAGAAAGCAAATAGAAAAGCATAGAGAGATCTAATAAATATGTTTGTATTTACCACTGAGATTTAACACACACTGAACTTTTACCATTCATTTCAAATATTTTTTGTAACAAAAAAAAAATGTATAGAATTAGAAGTTCCCTTACCCCTTCTTGATTCTACCTACTTCTCTTCCCCTCCAGAGGTAATCCCTTTTGAGGTTGACCCCCTACCTCAAGCATATACCCTATCTTTGCTGTCCACATCTTTACTCTTTTACTACATGCAAAAACAACAGGCAATATTGTTCTGTTTTTAAATTTGCACAAGTAGAAGACTGCATACATTGTCCTATGATTTGCCTTTTAAACCTGATATTTAGATAATATCACTTAGTGAGATTTACTCATGTGGACACATGTAGATCACTGACCCTAACTTCTGTCTAGTGTCCATTGCATGGACATAGCAAGATTTATTTATCTATTTGTCTACTGCTCTTGACTGAATGTGTGCCCTCAAAACTCATGTGTTGAATCCTTAATCCCCATTGTGATGGTAATTGGAGATGGGGTTTTTTGGAGGTAATTAGGTCATGAAGATGGAGCTCTCATGACAGAATTAGTGTCAGAGGAAAAGAAACCAGAAGAAGCCTTATTTTTCTCTCTCTACTCTATGAGGGCACAGCAAGAAGATAGTCATCTACAAACCAGGAAGAGGGCCCTCACCAGAACCTGACCATGCTGATATGGTACTTCCCGGCCTCCAGAGCTGTGAGACATCAGTATCTGTTATTTAAGTCAGTCAGTCTGTGGTATTCTGTCACAGCAACCAGATGAAGACGCTTGCTGATAGACAAGCCCCAGGTCTGGCCCCTGCCTTTTCATTCTGCCGTCATGAGGAAGAGAAATGGGAGAAGAAAAGCCATCTTCCCTGGGAGGATGGATAAGCTGTGTTCTTCACGTGAGCCACAACTCTAAGCAAGATCCCTGAAATGCTGCTCATTCTGGATGAGTGGTGCTGAGTGGTCTCCCCTCCTTGTTAGCAGGAATTGTGGTGTTCTCTGCCAGAGGGAGGAGAAACATTGAGCAGGACCCCTGACAGATTCCAGACAGCCCCTGCTCACATACCATGTAGAGCTTTCCACCCCTGCTCTGGGATCTCTTTGCCTCCCTCACCATGGACGCTGCTCCACCCTTTGCTTTCTTGTTGCTAGCACAGAGCTTAACACAAAGTAGGTGCTCAGTAAATATAGTGAGAGAATGTATAAGAGAGTAGAGTGAAAATGAATTAGTGTGTGAACAATGAAAGGACTAGGTAGACAAATGCAGTTAGTTCTTGGATTCAGGACACATTTGGGCTCAGAAAACCATCTCCACAGACCATGGAAGGGCAGTCTGGGGTAGGCTGAGAGTCCCCATACTGGTTCCAAGCCCAGCTCTGCCATTGTAGGAAATACCACAGTGCTCAGAGAGGCTCTGAAAGTCTTTCTAGCCATGATATCCTTAGGGCCTAAGTGGACCGCCTCACTTTTCTTATAACCCCACCCCAATGCCTTGGCTACACACCATCCACACACAGCCTCTCGTTTTTCAAGTCACAGTCTGGGATGAATTCCTTGCTCACCACCTAAGGTAAAAGAGATTTATTACTCCCACAAACTCTTTTTATCCTCCTCCTTCTCAGAGATTTTGATGGATTTTATCTTGATAAATAATGAGGTCTGGGCCCTGTGGGCAGAGAGAGAAAGAGAAAGAGAGAGAGAGAGAGAGAGGTGAACAGTGGAATGTGAGCCTAGAAAGTAAAAGTAAAAGTAAAAAGTACTCTTGGGCAAGGACGTGCAGGAGGAACTGTCACTCCGGGCTCCTCCACAGCTGGGACTGCACCTGAACAGATTTTTCAGCAGTTTCAGCAGTGTTTCAACGACTTGCTAGGTGACAACAGCAGCACTGCCTTCCTCATCCATGGGTCAATCCTCAAACCTGTTAAGAGGTGGCCCTTGCAGCCAAGCAAGCTATGGCCTCTGCTCACCTTTGTGTTTTGAACTTGGCCATCGTAAAGGAACCTTTAGCATCTAAGTGGGCAGCCTTGGTGCATGGTAAGGATTTTCCTGGCATGATTTCCCCTTCTCTCAGCCCCAGGCCCTTAGTAAGTCCTTCTTAAGCAAGGAACCTCTAGTACCCTGGGACCCACTCCACTCCCACCCCTGAAGCCACTCCAAGAGCTGGTTGCCTGAGCACTTATTCTCCTAGTCTGTAGACTCAGTAGATGTCCCTATTCAGGCACAATGAGCCCAGGCCAGCCACAGTTGCTGATTCGTCTCGCCTTACTGTGTGTCCACTTGGTAATCGCCCATGAATCCTTTCAGGTACAGAGACATAGACTCCTCTTCAGGGAAGCCTTACCTGGACAATAAAGGGCACCTTCTCAAAACCTACCTCTGGGTGTCCTTCCAAATTCTTCCTGACTACTCTGCCTGAAGCCTGACTGTTCACCTGTTCATCCCTTCAGCTCATTTCCTGGGGCATCAGTCAGATTCATGCCAGTATCCCAGGGCCCTGCACAGGCTGGGCACAGAGAAAGTTTCCAAGAATGATGAAGGAGTGAGGGAGTGCAGGAACTCTACCTGGATCCTGCCCCTACCTCCAGGTGGTCAGTTCCTGGACATGGCCACTGGGCCTTACCTCTCTTGACCTCTCTAAGCATCATTTGACACACAGTAAATGCTTAATAAGTGATAACTTCTGTTAATAGTATCTCTGTGCTAGGTGCTGCGCCAAACACTTTGTATCTTAGTGAATACAGTAGCCTCCCCTTATCCGCAGTTTCACTTTCCATGGTTCCAGTTACCTGTGGAACACTTGTAGTCCAAAAAGAGGTGAGCACAACACAATTAGATATTTTAAGAGAGAGAGAGAGAGGCAGACAGAGAGAAAGGAACTTCACACAGTTTTTATTACACTATATACTTATTCCATTTTATTGTTGTTAATCTCTCACTCTGCCTAATTTATCAATTAAATTTTGTCATAGGCATGCATGTATTTTAAAAACATAGTATATATAGGGTTCAATACTATTTGCAATTTCAGGTCCTTACTGGGGGTCTTGGATTATATCCCCTATGGATGGAGAGGGGGCATTGCATTCTGCATAGCCCTGCAGAGTAGAATTTATTACCTCCAGTGTCAGACAGGGTAAGCAGCAGCAAAGGGAAGAGACTTCCAAGGTTCATGCGGCAAACAAATGCAGAGTCAGCATTCAAACATGATGGCCTTGGTCCCAAAGCCAGGGTGTTTTCATTCTGCCTTGTCCTGGGCAGTGGTGGACAGCCAGTGCTGCAGCCTTTCCAGAAGGCTGGCAGGCAGAAAAAGGCCTTAGGCCTCCCGCAGTGGCTAAGCCTGCAGACACCCTCAGAGAAGGTCTTCAGGCTGGCAGTCCGGCAGGGGACTGGTGGAGTATCTGGGACAGCAGAGAGTTCCTGTCTGGGCATGGGGGCTATGGTGGCTTGGTCAGGGCGGCAAACCTGTCTACTCCCTAACCCAAGCCCAGCCATAATTACCGTTCCTTCTCCCCACACATACATCCACTTATATGCTGGCCTTTGAGCATGGTCTTCACAGCCAAGCAAGCTGTGGCCTCTGCTCAGGAAGGAACACAGGGATCCCTGCCAGGAGCTCACCATTTTCTGGAGACAAGAACCTCCCCACCTGAGTCTGGCATGACACATCATTCCAGAAGACTGCAGTGCTGCGGGCCTGACCCTTTTGTCTTCCATTCTTTCTTTTTCTTCCTCCTGCCCTCTCTAACCCATCTGGCTTGCTCCTCCCACCTCTGCACTCCCACTGCTAATGCTGTCGTGGTGGTAACCCAGAGCCAGTCATACACTGACTGAGAAATTCATGGGACTAACCAGGGGCCCACCTGGCTTAGCTGGCCCATCTGAGCTCCGGTCGAACCCCAGTTCTTCACCCGGAATCAGCCCCATGGCATTATCCTTTCGCCCTGGCTTTTATACCAACAACTGTGTCTGAGAATAGGTTGACATAGCCCTTGGGCACTGCCTGCCTTAGTTTGGACTTGTAGAGCTCTTGCTATGCATTCAGAAGCCTTTCAGAAGCAGCCCCCTTCTGGCCTGGTCCTGAGGACGGGGGAGGCTTCTGCATGCACCAGCAGACATGCCGGCAGAGCCCAGACAGAGGGCTGTCTTAGCTACTGCTTACTTGGTAGAAAAGTAAGCAGTAGCTAAGATCACACTCCCTGGCCCACAGTGACCCCCATTCCCCACCATCTCTACCTGCCTCAATCAGACCAATCCAACAAGGCTCCCTTCAGCTGCCCCCTCCAGGGTGAAACCCTCAGCACCTCCCAGCCTTGGCACCCCTATCCTAGCACAGATCTCATTCTACTTGGTATGATAACAATCACTCCTCACATTGGGCAACTCTTCACGGCTAATCAAACCCTCCAACTCATGAGCTCACCCAGTCCCCACCACAACACTGTTAGTCCTATTGATGGAGAGGAAATGAAGTTCAGGGAGGAGACATATCTTGCCCAAGGTCATCCATTTGGGGATTCAGTAAAACCACGATGTGACTCCTCCTGGTGAGACTGCATTACCTTGTGTGCTTGCCAGGTAACTGGCACAGTGCAGGTGCCGGGACTGAGTGGTGGACAGGGTAGGCACTGGTCCTTGGTGTCCTGAGGCTTTCACTTTCCTGGAGACCCAAAGGCTGACTGATCTGAACAGACTCAAATCACTAACTCCACTCCTTCATTCTTGCTGTTTCCCTCTCTTTAAACTCTTCTTCAAATTCCCAGTGGCTAGGCTGTAGTCTGTTTCTCCAAGAAGTGTTTTCCATTCAGTAGATATTAGATACTCATCCTCTTCCAAACCTCAAAGCTGCACAAGCTCACTCCGACTGTGTGCAGCCAGTAGTGTGATCCATGTGAGTTAGATCTACTTGAAAATCCCTTGCTCCCCCTCTCGTCTGTCTCTTCACAAGTGCCTCCTGGCACAGGGCTGGGCACCCAGAAAATATACCTTACACATCAGCCAGGGGTTTGAGTTTGTTTGGGAAATGGTCCCAGCTGCCAAATCCCTGTTACAAATGGGGACCATGGTGACTCCTGGATTTCTGAATGCAAGCAGGTACCTCATTTTTCTCCTCTGTGTTCCAGCTTCTTATTAGTAAAATGAAGATCTGCTATGGTTTCAGTGTGGTTTGTCTTCACCAAAACTCATGCTGAAGTTTAACTGCCAATGTGGCAGTTTTGAGAGGTAGAGCCCAGTGAAAGGTATCTGGGTCATGAGGGCGGATCCCTTATGAACAGATTGGTGCCATTCTTGCAGTAGTGAGTTCTTGCTCTCATGGGTTGTTATAAAGTGAGGTTCCTGCTCACTTGGTTTTCATGCATGCCAACACCCCCTTTGACCTTTTGCTATGTTATGATGCAGTATGAGAGTGCTTGCCAAAAGCCAGTGCCATGCCTTCGAACTTGCCCACCTATAGAATCATGAGCCAAATAAACTTCTTTATAAAACATATGGTCTCAGGTACTCTGTGATAGCAACACAAAATAGGCTATGACAGGGCCTCACAGGCCAATGAAATGCTAGCCTTGGTGATTACCTTTCCCAATCCTCCTGGGCTAAAGAGGAGGAAATGAGGCCCTGAGATAATTGCTGGTTCCCAGTAGAACCAGGACTACACTGGTCTGGTTTGAATGACCTCAATAATCCCTTCCAGGTTAAAATTATTTGATTATCTACAGCAGTGGTTCTCAAACCAGGCATGATCTTGCCACTCACCATCTCTAGGAGACATTCAGCAATGGCTGGGAATCATTTTTGGTTTCCACAAATGGGAGGGTATTACCAGCATCTAATGGGCAGAGGCCAGGAATGTTGTAAAACATCCTACAATGCACAAGACAGCTCCCCTGCCCCTGCCAACAATAAATTATCCTTCCTAAAATGTCAATAATGAGATGACACAAATTATTAGCATCAGTAGTGATGGAGGGAACTTTACTGTAGATACCACTGACATTGAAAGGATAACAATGGGATACAATTTGATAACCTAGATTAAAGGGGCCAATTCTTTGAAAGACATAATCTGCCAAAACCCACACAAAAAGAAATAGACAATCCGAATAGGCCTGTATCTACTCAAGAAACTGGATCAATAATTAATAACCTTCCAAAACAAGCATCAGGCCCTGACAGATTCACTAGTGAATTATACCAAATATGTAGAAAAGAGATTATACCAATTCTCTAAATCTCTTTCAGATTATAAAAAACAGAGGGACCAATTCCTAGCTCAATCTATGAGGCCAGCCTCATCCCAATACCAAACCAAAGACATTACTGCTTTGTCATTTGACCAAAACTGCTCAAAGATATTACAAGAAAACTACAGACCAATACTGCTCATGAACATGGATGCAAAAATCCTCAACAAAATATCAGCAAATTGAATTCAACAGTGAGATTATAAAAATTATAAACCACAACAAAATGAGATTTATCTCAGGTATGCAAAGCTGGCTCAATACTCAAAAGTCAATTAATGAGATTCATTACATCAACAGGCTAAAGAAGGAAAGTCAAGTAATCATATCAATAGATGCAGAAAAAGTATCTGACAAAATCCAGCACCCATTCATGATAAAAGCCCTCAGTAAACTAGACATAGGGAGAAATTCCTTAAATTGGTAAAGAGTAGCTAAAAAAACCTACATCTCACATTACGTTTTACGGTAACTAGATGCTTTCTCCCACTAAGATCAGGAACAAGGCAAGGATGCCCCCACAAATCATTCCTTTTAAACAAAGTACTGGAAGTCCTAGCTAATGCAATCAAGAAAAGTAAACTGATTGGAAAAGAAGATATAAAACTGTTTTTGTATACAGATGGCATCATTATCTATGCAGAAAATATTAAAGTACTGAAAAGAAAAATCCTCCTGGAACTAATAAACAATTATAGCAAGTTTGCAGGTTACAAGATTAATATACAAAAGTTAGTCACTTTTCTATATACCAGCAATGAACAACTGGATGCAAAGTTAAAAACACAATGCCATTTATATTAACACCAAAAAAATGAAATAAATCTAATAACATATGCACAAGATATATATAAATATAAAGTTCTTATGAAAGAAATTAGAGACCTAAATAAATGGAGAGATATTCCATATTCATGGATAGGTAAATTTCACATGTTAAGATATTAGGTATTCCCAGCTTAACCTATAGAGTCAATACAATGCCAATCAAAATCCTGTCAAATAATATTGTGAATATCGACAAACTGATTCTAATGTTTATATGAAAAAACAAAAGACAGAATAGAAAACATAATATTGAAGAAGAACAAAGGTGAAGAAATGACACTACCCAACTTCAAGACTTACTATAAAGTTGCAATAATCAAGACAGACAAATTGATCAAATGTCTGGACAAAGGTGCAAAAAATATAATGGAGCAAAGATAATCTTTTCAACAAATGGTGTTAGAACAAATGTTCATTCCCATGCAAAAAAACAAACAAACAAACAAAAAGAATTTAGGCACAGACTTTACACCTTTCGCAAAAATTAACACAAAATGGATGACAGATCTAAATGTAGAACACAAAACTATGAAACACCCAGAAGATAACACAGGAGAAAATCCAGATGACCTTTGATTTGATGATGACTTTTTAGATACAACACCAAAGGTAAAATCCATGAAATAATTGATAAATAGACTTCATTAAAATTAAAAATTTCTGCTCTGTGAAGGCCACTGTCAAGAGAATGAAAAGATAATCCATAGAATTAGAGAAAATATTTGCAAAAGACATATCTGATAAAGGATGGTAATCCAAAATATTCCAAAAACTCTTTGAGCTCAACAATAAAAAAAAACCCTAACAAAAAATGACTCAAAACTCTTTATAGACAACTCACTAAAGAATATACAAATGGCAATGGTAACTAAGTATATAAAAAGATGCTCCACATCACATGTCATCAGGGAAAAGCAAATTAAAACAACAATGAGATACCACTACACACCTATCAAAAGGGCCAAAATCCAGAACACTGACAACACCAAACACTGGAGAGGATGTGAAGCAACATCAACTTGCATTCATTGCTGGTGGGAATGCAAAAGGGCACAACTGCTTTGGAAGACAGTTTGGCGGTTTCTTATCAAATTAAACATATTCTTACCATATGACCTAGCAATTGCACTCCTTGATATTCATGCAAAAGTGTTTAAAATTTATGTCCACAAAAAAACCTACACTTAGATGTTTATAGCAGCTTTATTCATAATTAACAGAACTTGGAAGCAACTAAGATGCCTTTCAGTAGGTGAATTAATAAATTGTGTATATCCAGGCAATGAAATATTATTCAGCACTAAAAATAAATGGGCTATCAAGCCATGATGGAAACTTGGTGCATACTACTAAATGAAAGAAGCCAATCTGAAAAGGTTCCATACCATATGATTCCAACATATGACATCCTGGAAAAGGCAACACTATGGAGACAGTAAAAAGATCAGTAATTGCCAGGGGTTCAAGGGAGGGAGGGATGAATAGGTGAAGCATAGATGATTTTTAAGGCAGTGAGAACGTGTCCTACATTTATTTAAACCCATAGAATGTTCAACACTAGGAGTGAACACTAATGAAGACTATGAACTTTGAGTGATGATGTGTCAATGTAGGTTCATCAACTGTAACAAATTCACCACTCTGGTGAGAGATGTTGTTAATGGGGGTGGCCACGCGTGTGGGGGGTAAAGGGTAGATGAGAACTCTCTGTACCTTCCTCTCAATTTTGCGGTGAACTTAAAACTGCTTAAAAACAAACAAACAAACAAACAAATACCCAAGTCTTAAAAAAAAAGTCAAGAGCTAGTGTGGCTGTGGAGAAAAGAGAACCTTTCTACATTATTGGTGGGAATGTAAACTAATTCAACCTTTATGGAAAGCAGTGTGGAGATTCCTCAAAGAACTAAAATTTGAGCTTCCATACAATCCAGCAATCCCCCTCCTGGGAATATACCCAGTGGAACATAAAACACTGTACAAAAAAGATACCTGCGCACACATGTTTATAGCAACACTATACACAACAGCAAATACATGGCACCAACCTAATGCTCATCAGAAGTGTACTGGATAAAGAAAATGTGGTACATATACATGATGAAATATTATGCAGCTATAAGGAAGAACAAAATCAAGGCTTTTGCAGCAACCTGGATACAGGTGGAATCCATCATACTAAGCAAGCTATCACAGAAATAAAGAAATGAATGCTGCATGTTCTCACTCATAAATGGGCCCAGAACACTAGTCATACTAGCACAGGGGTGAGATCGGCAGATGCTGGACACTGCTAGGGAGGGAGAAGAGGGAGGAGGGAGGGGACACATGACAACACACTGGTTACCTGGTCCACTCTCAGGGGGAGAGAGGGCCAGTCAGAAGCCCAAACTTCACCTGCATGCAGCCTACTTATGTAGTACATTCCCATGTGTACCCCACAACTTCAAAATGAAAAAATGAAAAAAGAAAAAGGAAAAACCAAATGGAGAAAATTTTTAAAATGTCAATAGGGTCAAGGTTGAAAAACCCTGGTCTACACCAAGGAAAGTTACATGATTTTCTCAAAAATTCCTCCTTGTGGTATCTGTGGCCTTTTCCCAGAGTGGTTTGAAGCAGTCTCAGTTTGCTTTATAGGAATGTATGGTGCCTCACCGGGTTTTCCTCTTGAGTTGTCTTTTCCTTCCGTGTATCAGGTCTCCTGCGAGCATCTCCACAATCCACGTGGCTCTGATGAGGGCTCGCCACTGACATGCTGAAGTGGCCCAGGCAAGGACCATGTCCTGGCCATGGGTGGTAGAGGGAAGGGGCCCTACTGCCTAAAGACCAGTCATCTGCCTAGAGTCCCTGCCTTTCTTCTTACTCTCCATGCACTGTGTGGATGATGAAGGCTCAGTTTCCCCAGCTTGCCCCACTTTCCTGTCAAGCACCACTGCTGAACCCTGCCATGGGTATGCAGAGTCCCCGACTGTCCTCTGCCCTAGGCACACTACCTCAGGTTGGACGCCTGGACTTGGCCTCTGCTGCTCTCAGATTGTGGGAGTTGAGGAAGAGTGAGGTGACCTTCCAGGGAGACAGGTGGGGGGTTGCAGGAAGACCTGACTGCTGGTGGGAGAGGAGGCTGTAAGGCAGTCCTCCCCAGACTGGGTGCAAAGCCTAGCAATCTGCTCCCTTTTCTTGGGCAACAGTCCTCTGTGAGGTCATCACCCATTTCTGCTATTTCTGATTTCAACATCGAAACTGGGCCCAGACCTCCTCTCTGAGTGGTCATACCCTAGACCTGCTGTTGAGACCAAGAAGCCAGGAACAGGAAACGAGGCTCGGTTTCCACCTTGTTGGTGGTCTTGCCACCCCCACCAGTCCTGGAGTTCTACTCATTACTTTTTTTTCTACAAGCTGACCTAAAGACCTTTCTCCTCATAATACAGATGTGTAGGGACTGAACTTCCACCTAAACACCGAGATATGGTGGACACCTGCTGGAGGACTCTTTATTTACGTGGCCAACTAATGCTTGTGACAAAGTCTCGCTGAAGGTTTAACAATTAAATGGAATTATGTTAAGACATTTGATGGCTCACTTTTATGAAAAAGAATAAAATTTCATGGCATGGGCAGTTGGAGAGTCCAGGAAATTATGACTGTAGAAATTCAGAAGAAAAATCAAGACCAGTACTGGTTCTCTGCCCAAGCTCCAGAAAGGGTCCCATTCTCTCTCTGAACCTCATTTTCTCACTTAAAAGAAAGTGTTTAGACCCATGAGTTCCTAACACCCTCCAGTCTTGCATCTTGGGCGCATGTCGCATCCTTCGAATGGTGGTGATAATTCAGACCAGATCACTGTCATGAGTCAAATGTGCACACTAGAGAGAGCTGAAGGCCATTCTGGAGGCAGAAGGACATTACTGTGCACACAGCGGGTTTAGAATCAGTTGAACCTGGATTCATATCTCAGCTTCCCACTTATGGACTATCATCTAGGCAAGTTTCTCCTTTCCTCTGGGCTTCAGTTTCCTCTAAAGGGGGATACTCAGAACTGCTTTAAGAATTAAAAGTTGAATGAAGTCTAAACATAAAGGGCCTAGTACAGTGCATGGGTCATTATTTTGTCATGACCCTTATTAACCATCATCACAGGTCAAGGAGCTCCCTTATATTAAGCCTGTGCTCTGCCCTGTGCACAAGCAGGAAGGGGGCCCTGGCCACGTGTTTGACAGCTCCCATCTGGTGGGAGATCAGCCTCAGCATATAAAGCATCAGGAACGAGCAGGACTGTGCAGGCCCAAGGTCTGACACTAGTGTCCACGGTCTCTCAGAAGTCACAGTCTGAGGGAGGCAGACTCAGGTCAACCATCTCAGCTCAAGGCTGGCTAAGACAGTCAAAAGCAAAAAGAGACCGGCATGGTGGCTCAAGCCTATAATCCCAGCACTTTGGGAGGCCAAGGTGAGAGGGTTGCCCGAATTCAGGGGTTCGAGACCAGCCTGGACAACTTGGTGACACATCTCTACAATAAATCAAAAAATTAGCCGGACGTGGTAGAGTGTGCCTGTGGTTCTGGCTACTTGGTAGGCTGGGGCAGAAGGATCCCTGGAGCCCAGCAGGTCAACACTAGGGTGGTCGTGAGCATGCCACTGCACTCCAGCCTGGGTGACGGAGTGCTTCTGGACCAGTGAGTGCTCAGCCAGGACAACCCTCCCCGTTTGCCAACCCCACGATCACCAGCAGTGATACAAACCGTTTCTAGTCTAGGAGAGTCCTGGAAAATTCCCAAGGCACGAGCTGGAACGAGGGTGAAGGATAAGCCAGACGAGGCCCCTTGGCTGTGTTCCTTCTGTGTTGTAGAACTTGGCTGTGCTTGTGATGCAGTTCAGTGGTTGTGCTCCCCCTTGAGCCCCTCTTCATCCCACCAGTCCCGTCCAAGACTGTTATTCCCTGACTTGCTAACAAGCACCCAAATGAAGGCAGGCTAAAAGGCCCCTGGGGCCTGGACGTCCAAGAACTGGCTATTAGTGGATTTCAAAGGCCCAGGTTTGACTGCAAAGCTGCCGCCAGCTAGACCCTCATTCTCGAGCCCTGTCACAGCCAATTCACCCCTCACCAGCTGCTGGGAGAAGACTGCCCTACACTCAGCCGTACCGTCAGATTTTGGAGCCACCTGCCTGTCTCCTGCAAGGAAGTGAAATGTGTAATGACAACTGCGTCTACAGTGCTGCCCTGGTTGTGGACCCAGATGCTCTGAAATCACTCTTGGCGGTAATGTGTGTAGTGGCGCATCTGCTTACAAGTGAGAAAACACGGTCTTTAGCTGAGAGGGAGGGTAAAGATGTCGGTCCAAAAATGTTTCTGGCTCATAGCAACATCCAGGCTTCCATAGCGACATCTTTTTCTACAAAGCTGGGTGGGGGGTGGGAGGGATGGTGCAGCACCAGGATGTGAAACTAGGAGTTGCTGGTGGCAGGAAGGGAGAAGAGAGAACAAGATGCAATGAGGTGTGGGGTGTGCTTGCTGCTTTCTAGCTGGGCGCTCTGGGCCAAGTTAGTCAGCTTGTCTGAGCTTCAGAAGGGGCCGTTAGGAGGATTAAATAAGATAATGCTTGTAAAGTGCTTAGAATTACATATGTTGGCATCCTTCCAGTTTTCTGGAAGGAAGGAAAGAAGGACAGACGGAGTGAAGAAAGAAAATGGTGATCTCTTCCAAGGACAGGCAAACGTGCCCAATGGACATCAGAAGTGTAAAATC
Organism: Carlito syrichta; assembly: GCF_000164805.1. NCBI lineage: Eukaryota > Metazoa > Chordata > Mammalia > Primates > Tarsiidae > Carlito > Carlito syrichta. The sequence continues at coordinate 54,740 of NW_007217140.1, forward strand.
ATGTTTTTGCAGGTTCCAGAATAACTTTCCTGTGACATTTGGGGTTTTAATGGATTCCAGAAACCTTAAAGTTTCTCTGCAGTAAGAACAGGATGTTTAACTTTCGTCCTTCATGAGGAAAAAAAAAAAAATGATGCACTCACTAATCTCTTCATTCACTAGAAATATGTGGGAAACAATGAGAAATGAGCTCAAAAAAAAAAAAAGCAAATGTGAAATGTGCTGTTTTAAAATACTAGCAACCAACAGAGTGTTGCAAAATGTGGCTGGAATTAGTAACAAAACTTTTGGAGATGAACCATTGAAATTGATGCTTTATCAGGTTAAAATGCTTGGGAAGCTCCCATCTTGGAGACCTGGAATGGAATTTGGACTTTTTTAGTACCTTAAAAGCAGGAAGAAGAGATGCTTTTGTCAGAAAGGGGTAGGAAGTAAACCAGATTCCCAAGAAAACACCATCTCCTTGTTTCTTTCTCTTGAATTCCTTCCTAATATGAAATGGGGGAAAGTGTCATAGAAAACATCAATGTGGAACGACTCAGCAGTTCCCAGCACCATTTGGTGTCTAGAGAGACAGTATCATTCTTTAACTTAAAATAACACAAATTCTCTAAGTAGATGCTTTGTGATGCCAAGGCCGGGGGCTGACTTTGGATTATCACTGTTCCCAGAGCCTAACACAGCACCTGATTTATGGCTGGTGCTCAGTAAACACTTTTGAATGAAGGGAGAAAGGATGAGGTCATGGGTGGGACTCTGTAAAGCATGGTCCAGACCGAGGGACATCATCACTCTGCCCAAGTGCAAGCATTCTAGAAATAGATTGGGATTTTGAACAGAGAGAGAGATCTCACCTTCCCTGGTTTGGCAGATGTCCTGTCATTTTTGTAAAATTTGAGGTGTCCATCCTCATTTGTTGGTAAACTGGAGACTCTTAATCCCAACTGTCCCTTCTTGGGACCTCGCTCTTGACCCTGCCCATGGGAGTCACGGAGCAGTCAGGGAAAGGTTCAAAGCCTCTGGAAAGGTTCCCCTGACTGATCCTCCTCTTCCTTTCTCCTTCCTTCCCTCCTTCCCCCAAGTGAATTTGGTTCATCCTCTCTCTGTGCTTCTCCCACAGGAATGCCACATCACATCATGGAATAGTCTCAAGTCTCTCTCCCTCTCTTTTTTTTGAGTCAGTGTCTCACTTGGACTTTTTTTTTTTTTTTTGAAGTGGGGTCGCCCAGGCTGGAGTGCAATGAACGCAATCATGGCTCACCACAGCCTCGACCTCCTGGGTTCAGGTGATCCTTTTGCCTCAGCCTCCCAAGTAGCTGGGACTACAAGTAAGTGCCACCACGCACAGCTAATTTTTTTATTTTTATTTTTATTTTGGTAGAGATGAGGTCTCACTGTGTTGCCTAGGCTGGTCTCGAACTCCTGGACTCAAGAAATCCTCCCTCCTCAGCTTCCCAAAGTGCTGGGATTATAGGTGGGAACCACCACATTCAGCCTGGAATAGTCTCTTAAAGTATCCGTTTCTTGAGGGCAGGAACTGTCTTATACATAACATTTTAAGACATGAATGGACAGATAATGCTATGATTAGCAGAAGAAAGAGAAAAGTCTCAACATGTATTGAACAACAACAACAAAAAAATCAGAATAATTTCTGATTTCCAGCAATAAGTCTGTTGTGCCCTGGAGAGTAAACTCATCATAACCACCAAACTAGTCAGTCATGGCAGGTGTGATCATCTCTGAGCAGACGTGTGCCTCCGTGGTCCCCAAGAAAAGGTGATGCTGCAATGGGGTGTGCCTTCCCCAAAAAGCACCCTGGTCTCCACCCTGGACACCTGCAGGCTCCCAGGCTCAGAGAACCATCAAGGGGAGGCAAGGGCTGGTTTGCCAAGTCTTGGGGCTGTGGAGTTGACCAATCCTTGACCAGGACTGCTTCCTCCTTGTCAAGGAAGAGGGCAGAGAGCGGGTAGGAAGAGAAGGCTGGAAGAACACATAGCTAAGGCTCAAAGGCCATCAGATAGTGCTCAAAATCACATTGCCTTTGAGCACAGGAGAGCTGAATCAGAAACACATGGTGCATATTCCCTCCCAATCACACACGGTTTGGGAAATCAAGGCAATCATAAGCAAAGAACACTTGGAGACCACGGAGGCAGTGAAGCAGGGTCTCAGCAGCTGCACTAGGGGAGGGATGCAGAGGCGGTGGAGTGGGAGGTTCTCTACAGACTGAACCCACCAGACCAGTAAGAGAGTGGGAGCCCCTGGGTACCAGTCAGGGTCCAGGCAGGAAACCACTCAGGAATTGAAGCAGATGGTGACTGGCACACCAAGTGTCCCCAGAGCTGACCTGAAGATCCCCATTATTCACCCTGAATAATGACTGCCTTTGACTAACTGGTGAGGAAACCTGGAGCTAAATATTTACCATTCCACCAACCATATATGAGCTCCCATCCCACCTGTAAGCAAAGGAGAACCAGGTCTTCATTTCAGGGTGGACCTGGAGATGGAGGTTAGGGAAGGGAGCTCAGGGTATTTGTGGCTGGAGGTCTACCCAATAGAGGTGCAGAGCTGAACTCCACTTTGATGATGGTAAGTAACACAGCTTGGTGATGTTCTTGCGTTACACAGAGAAAATCAATGGGAATTCTGAGCTGCTGGTACCTGCAGAACAATTTACACCTGGAAAACACTTCCATAATGAGCTGAAGCCTCACAGCCTCACCTCATCTCCCTCAATTCCCTACTCCCCTACCCACAACACCAATCAGAATGACTCCCTCTCCTGGGGACCCACCTATGACTGCGTCTCCAAGGGGGTATTCATCACCATGCAGCAGGATTCCTTGTACATGCATCCCCTCCTCTCTCCTGGCACACTCTGAAGAAAAGAAGTATGCATCACTCACCTCCCCTGCCCTGACCTTGTGCTTGTGTTGGAGACACAAGGATGAATCAGTTATGGTCCCTGCCTTTGGGCGACTCAGAGTTCAGTGGCAGGGAGACACACGAGGAGGCAAATCACAAGCCAATGTGACCTGTGTTAAGTGTGAACCAAGGGCAGCGGGAAGCCCGACTGGGACTTGATGGATTCCGAGAGTGTCAGGGAGGACAGGTCAGCTTGAGCTGCATCTTAAAGACGAGCAAGGATTTTCTAGGCAGATCAGACAAGGAAGGGCAGATAGGCAGAGAGAACGGCATATGAAGAATGCGGAGGCCCTAGGTTTTATAGGACTGTGGGAAGGTGTTCCTTAGGGTTAGGGCACACAACATGAAAATCACCATCATCATAGTCATATGGTAGCTACACTTACACTTACACAACATGAAAATCATACATAGTCATATGGTAGCTACACTTACACTTACACAACATGAAAATCACCATCATCATAGTCATATGGTAGCTACACTTTCTATCTGCCAGACTGTATTCAAAGTGCTTTACACAGGTTAACACATCTGAATCATGCCAAACAAGCCTAGGAGGTAGGTAATATTATTCCCATTTTATAGTGGAGAAAACTGAGGCACAGTCATTTGCCCAAGGACACATAGGTAGTAAGGGGCTGAGAGTTACTAGGACTGACGCTTGAGAGGCAGGAGCAAGGGAGCTGGTAGGTGAAATTCAAAGCACCCAGAAAGCCCCAGTATACCTGCCAATCAGAGTAGCCCTCCCCATCCCTTCCCTGCCCTCTATCCCTGCACTAACCAGGACCAGCCCTGAATTAGGGCTTGAAATCTGATAAGAGGTGAGTTGGCTCAGAGCCAGCAAGAAAATTCATGCACTTCCAAGAAAATCACGTTGTTGTTTTTAAAAAAAATCCCCCCATCCCAAGCATACACTGGATGCCTGCTGGACAGAATGACTTGGAGTTCTGAATAAACTTCAGGCCGCCCAGGGAGCCAGGGCCTTTCATCCTTGGTGGGCTGTTTCCTGTAAGGCTCACACCTGCTACTTGGACGCTCAGAGATGTTGGGGACAGGTGGGAAGACGTGTCACAGGGAGCTGGTCCTGCCCACGTCACAGACAAGGAAAGTGAGGCGTAGAGAAGGCAGTGGCTCCCTGTAAGCTAGTTAGAGGCAGAGTCTGCCCGATAATCCCAGTCCTGTGACCTCCATTCTGATGTACTTTCTTTACCTCATTCATCCACTTCCTCCTGCCCCCCTTGTAAGTCATTAGCTCTCTGAACCAGCAAGTCCTGGACCCTGGCACAAATGAAGGCCAAATAGACTCTGCAGTAACCAGGGCCTTTTTCTAGAAGAAGAAGGGGGACAGGTGCCTGTGCCCTCACACCCCGCTATGCTCCTAAGGGGCATCTCAGACATGTGTGTCTACGTCTACTCTGGAGTAACAAGTGTCTGTTCATGAGCCCTTGGATTTGGGGCTTTTGAAAAGCAGGGCAGCTCCACAGTCAGGAGGGACCAGGCGTGTGGTATGTCAGCCCAATACACCACTGGAAGGAGAGCAGCCCTCAGGGGTCACGGCAGTGCCATCCCAATCCTCTGTGGAGACCCTGTCTCCATGGGGTTATGTCTATTTTGCCATCTACTGTCTAACTAGCTCCAGTCCCTCTGACTGTGTCTGGCCTCCCAAGATAACTTTCCACTCCCTTTCTGAATCACAGCTCAGTCTGGCCAGTCAGGCTGCTGTGGTTTCAGACAGTATCCTTTGGCCTCTTAGACCCCACTGGATGCCACCCTCCCAGAGAGATGGATGGAAAAGCAGATGGATGGATGAAGAGACAAATGCCAGGCCCCATGGGGCAGGGACAGCAAGAGAGCTAGCATTCTCAGCACTGGTCCTGACTTCCAGCCCTGGCACTATACTCACCTCTTTCTTCAATTCCCCATGTGCCCATGGGGAGGCAGACGAGCAGAGGTGGGTGGGCAGTCTGTATGGATGGGGCAAGGGAATGGAATACAGAGAGGGCGGAGTAAGGTCACGGGACAAGCCAAGGGAGAGTAGAGAAGGACTGTAGGGTCTGCTACACATATTCTTGGGAAAGCCATATGGACTAGCTACTAATATCTGACCCAGCAGCCAGACTGCCCATGTTCACTTACTGACCAGTGACTAGCAAGTTCCTTGACCTCTCTGTGCTTCCATCACTGCCTACCTTATGGAGTTTTTGTGAAGTCAAGCATGCTGATATATTTTAAAGTGCTAAGCCTGGCACATTGTTTATAAGCCTTTGCTCTCATTGTTAATTATAAAAAGTTGAACATCAAATGTTGTGCCTCTGAGAGTGAGTGGTTGAGATCTCAGCCGACAGCTGTTATCCCTACGTGCTTTGCAGGTCCACCTACCACCCAACCTTGCCCTTCGCAGAAGCTCTCCCTACTGACTGCTCTGGGGGGGACTACATTTGCCTTGTGTGTAAACCCTAGCATGCATCATGGAGGTCCTGCAAGGGTCTGCACCCTGGCTATGGGGAAACCAGTTGCCCACACCTGGGTCTCCTCGCTAGTATCTGCCCTGTAATGCCGCCAGCATTTGCATATTCCACTCCATTTGCTTCCCAAAGACCCCCAGGGTGAGTAGGACATCATGTGATTTTATGCAAGAAGGAACAGAGGTCCTGTGTAAAGACAACTTATTCAAGGGTAATAGAGCTGTCAAAGCCCAACGGAGGATGCTGCGGTTTTGGTGGGTTTTGAGAGGTCAAGAAAGCTTCCTGGAAGCTGTCCCGTGTGAACCGATCCTCAAAAGTTATTTGCCTTATCTCAAAAGATGAGGCAAGGCTTGAGAGAATCTGGCTGCCTCTGGAGTTGGAGAACTCCTTGAGAAGACTGAAGACTGGAGGCCGGGGGAGGTCCAGGGAGTGATGGGAAGGTCTGGAAGTTTAAGATATCTAACCTGGAGGCATCTACTGCCTGCGGGGGCCCTCAGGGCTCCTGCACCTGCCAGACAATGATGTCTCCTACCTTAGTTTCTTCAGGTTGCTATAACAAAGTACCACAGACCAAGTGACTTATAAACCACAGACATTTATTTCTCACAGTTCTGGAGGCTGGGAAGTCTAGATCAAGGTGCTGGTAAGGGCCCTCTTCCTGGTTCATAGATGCCAGCATCTCACTGTGTCCTCACATGGTGAGGGGCTAGCTCTCTGGGGGTCTCTTATACTGGCATTAATCTCATCATGAGAGCAGAGCCCCGTGACCTAATTACCTCCCAAAGGCCCCACCCTCCTAATACCATACACTGGGGGTTAGGATTTCAACATATGAATTTGGGGGTAGGCCGATGAGGGACACAAACATTCAGACCATTGTACCTCCCGTGCTTAGAGCCTGGGACCAGGACAAAGCTGAGGTTGGTGTGTGACCCACCCAAGCACCATGAAAGGGGCTTTCCCAATGAGTCCACAATATTGGTGCCAGCTACATAGTTTTTATTTGCCACTCTTTATGGGGTAGATGCATTCATTTCTGGTTCACTGTTCAGAGAGTTCCAAACACACACTCTTTCCATCTGAAAGTCAGCAGGGACAGCAGACAGCATGTGGCTGAGAGGAGAGCCACACAGAGCAAGCTCACAGGGCCAGGACAAGGGAACTGGGGCGTCGGCTGTGCTTCATAACATAGCATCGTCTTCCAGATGTGTCTACACCACCAGATTTTCCTGTCTAGACCATGTGATTGATTTTCCGCCCCCAGTGGAGAAGGTCTGAACATGTGTCAAGCCATGCACGGTCTCAGTGGCCCTGTGGAGCCTGAAAGAGGACCACACCAAACATCTATTGTGGGCCAAACTCTGGGGACAAGAACACTGCCCACCACATTATTTTACTAGTTCAGAACCTGCAGGAATTAACACAAAAGGTTGAACACCAGGATTGAGCTTGGGAGTCATTCTGACACTCTATAAAGTAGCTTTTTTTTTTTCCTTTTTAAGACAAAACACTGGATTTCTGTGTAAGAACATGGGTTATGAGAGAACACAGACGCTGGGGGGGAAAAGCATGATTGGAGAACTTGCTGTCGCATGTCTCAAAGCAGACCATGGCCAGGCTGTGACCCTCTCTTAGAGAAAGAAGACTGCCTGCCTAAAGAGATCAGGAGAGGGCACAACTTGTATAAGTGAAGACTTGTCTGGTGCTGGAAAGGGGTAAGGGGCTGAATTCCCAGTGGACAAAGTGGGCTAATGAGTGAGCAACTTGGCAACTCACTCAACCAACAAAGGTCAGAGGAAGTGAACTTTGAACTGTACATTGAAAGACAATAGAGGTTTTCCAGCAGACATGAGGTAGGAGGGGCTCCAAAACCTAGGGAACCACAGAACCAAAAAAGCAAGAGGGTTGACCTGAGGAAAGAGACGTTGCAAGGGTGGCCGGCATGCCCAGTGCAGATAATTAAGGACCTGGTTTGACTTCTCCTCTGTGGGGACGTGGCCCTCATGGAAGCCTGGGCCACACAGCCATTCGCAGATCACTGTGCACTTCAATGAGAACCCTCACATGCTTGACTGGATGAGTCAAAATCACAGATTTCCTGAGTGGGTGCCTGCCTTCTGGATGCTTCACATTGGTACTAATGTTGCCCAGCAGAGTATAAAAGAGCCTAGTGCCAAGTCCAGCTACCGTTCAAGGAGTTGCAAGGTCTAGTGTGAAACCAACCTGTTTCCGCAACTACCAAAGAGGGAAAAAGTTCTGTCCCTTAACCCCCTGTTGTCCCTACACGGTAACACAGCTCAACCTGTCATCTCAGCACTTTGGGAAGTCAAGGCGAGTGAATTGCCTAAGGCCGCAGGTTCGAGACCAGCCCAGGCAACTTGACAAGACCTTATCTCTACAATAAATAAATAAATAATTAGCTGGGCATGGTAGTGTGCACCTGTAGTTCCAGCTACTTGGAAGGCTGAGGTGGAATGATCACCTGAGCCCAGCAGGTCAACGATGGGTGGCCATGAACATGCCACTGCACTCCAGCCTGGGTGACAAAGTGAGACTCTGATCCAAAAAAAAAAAGAAGAGAGGAGACTACTGGGGACAAGTGCAATATTTACACTCCCCTGGTTATTCAGAGTTCAGTGAGACAAGGAGTTATTGAAAACCAGAGCTGGAGGGGACCTTACCGATAAAATAATTCAATTCCCCTCCTTGCCCTCCCATTTTAAAGAGAAGATCGAGGCCCAGAAATGTGAAGGTGGCTATTCTTGTCTCCTCACTCACTGCATCCTCAACCCAGTCTCTCCTCACACACTTGCTCAGAGCGACTTCCAGGTCCTGGTGGGTTTGGGTGACGAATTCAGAGCTTTCACCCAGGGCCCTGTACACAAGGCGAGATCTGTGCTGTAGGGCTCACGGACACAGGCTGAGAGGTTTGGAATATGTCTCTAGGGAAGGCTGAGCCTTAGGTGTTAAAAGGAGATCAGCCCCTCCTAGAGAGGAAACAGCCTGTTCCAAGTTGTTAAAAGCATGTTAGCACCCCATGGAGACTTTATCCTGAGTACAGTGGAAGCCTGGAAATTTTTGACTATGGGGGGCTGGGATGTTCCTTAGTGTTTCTCTCTCTCTCTCTCTCTCTCTCTCTCTCTCTCGGGTTTTTTCTCTCTTCTCTCTCTCTCATACACACACACACACACACACACACACACACACACACACACTCCGCTGAAAGGTCTTAGATGACAATACGCTTTCTCTCCAGCTAACAAGGACAAAGCAACTCATTCTGTCCATGGGATGGTCATTAGACTTCCTCAATGTCCCAAGTCCCCTGAGAGTTGTGATCCTGATCCCCAGTGAGTTCTGAACCCAGTCACAGGACAGTGCAGACTCGGGCCCCAGATTGGACCTCTGCACACTGGCGTCCATTTATATTTCCACTGAATCTTCACAGTGCTTCATGCTGTGTCGACATTCAACGTGTATTTACAAAATGAACCCGTGAATGAAGAGTGTCACAAACAAATCCAAGACAGATGGATCTGCCTTTCCACCACCAAAGGAAATGGTGTCCCTCCAACCCAGTGGGGTCCCAGCCTTCCTAAGGCCCACTTCATTATGCTTCCACTAACAGTAAGGAAAAGGCATATCTTCAGTCAGACACTTGGTACTGTGCTGCACAGCCTTGGACGATTGAGTTGCCCTCTCTAAGCCTTAGTTCTGTCAACTCAAGTGGGAAGAATAACCCTGAGGTCACAGGGCTGCTGGGGAAATCAAATGACATGACTCATGGGAAAAAGCCAGGAAATCCCAACACAGAAAAAAATGTGATATCTTTATTGTCCTGAATGTGAGAGAACAAAGTCGAATCTCCCTGGCGAGGTGGACATCTGGGCCCTGGCAACCTGGGCACAGTTACTGTCTCTGATTCAAGGCACAAATTCTAGTTTAGCCAGCTGATCCCACCTCTGAAGCACTGATCATTGTGTCAAAGGGTCAAGAGGCCTCTATCCAGGAGAAGGCTAAGTACATGGAAGTGGTGGGTGGGTGGGGGGTCCCAGAAAATTCCTGGACCCCCGGGGACTTAGAGCTCTCTGGAGAAGGAGCACAGGTTCATGGAGAAGGAAGCCATGGCCCTGCTCCCCAGAAGCCCACCTGTAAACATGCCAGCAACTGCCCTGGCCCATGGCCTCCAGCAGGGCTGGAAGACTTATGGGAGTGTGGGAGGTGAGTGAATGCTGCTCCCTTACACACCCAGAGAGCTCTGACAGCAGCAGCACTCATTCATTTCCCTGCTTATTCATCAAATATGCACATACTAAGCACCAACTATGTGCCAGGCCCTGGACTACAGTCTAGGTCATCCATCCATCCATTCATTCATTCATCATTCCTTCAATAGCAAGTGTTTGTTGAGCTCTTCTGGTGTCCGTGCAAGACACTTTAGAGTTAGTAGCCAATAAGTGTGCATGGCCCCTTTCACATTAAGCCTACAGTCAGGTGGGGAAATGAGATAAAGAAATACATCTTGCAAATGATGATAACTAACATGGAGGGATCAAACTGGGTTGAGGAATAATGCTGAGGACAGGCAAGAGGTATTGAATTAGACACGGACATCTGAAAAGGAGTCTCTGAGTTGGTAAAATATAAGTAGAGGCCCAAAGAACTGGAAGAACTCAGCTAGGTGGATACTGTGGCAATGGGGGCGGGCGGGAAGTATCTCACACAGAGCAAACAGCCTGTTAAGGCTGTTTGGAAGATAGCTTGGTGTGTTGAAAGAGCTCATGGGAGGCCAGTGTGGCTAAAACAGAGAGAAGGGAAAGAGTGGCCAAGCAGGGGAAGGTGACCCACTCTGATTACATGTCCAGCTTCATGCGACAAAGGCTTTGGGTCCTATGAAAGAGACACACTTGTGTCCATCCTTCTGTTCTTTCCTCTCTCCCCTCACCTTTTAATAAATGATGGTACCTACCCCATATTGGCAGGTGTTGTAAAGACAGGGATCAGTGGCCACTTTTGAGGGTGTTTTGCCATCCCTATCAAAACCCTTAAACATATTCATACTTTCTGGACAGCAATTCCACAGCTCAGAACTCACTTGAAGAAAAACACACTCTGGAGGCATGCAAGAATCACCTGAAGGAATATGTGGGGTGGTACCATTTGTGAAATTATAAGTAATCTTTTTTTATTTTTAAAAAATTAATTAATTAATTTTTTTGAGTTGGAGTCTCACTCTGTCACCCAGACTGGAGTGCAGTGGCCGCTCCCGGCCACCGCAGCCTCGCCTGCTGGGCTCCGGTGATCCTTCCGCCTCAGCCTTCCGAGTAACCTGAATTACAGGCGCGCGCTACCACGCCCGGCTAATTTTTTGATTTATTGTAGAGATGAGGTCTCGCTGCCCAGGCGGGTCTCGCACCCGCGGGCTCAGGCAATCCACTCACCTCAGCCTCCCAAAGGCGCGGGATTACAGGCTGAGCCACCGAGCCCAGCTAATTATAAGTAATCTAAAAGTCAATCATAGGGAAGTGATTTTATGATATATAGTCTCCCATAAGTATAACAGTATGCAGCTACTAAGAACATATTTGAGAAATGTTTCCAGTGGGTAGGCTACAACCACACAACGCAATGTGCATAGACAGAAGGGATGACACGGAGGTGGAGTCACACAACGCAGCATCACACAGCAGCAGACTAGACAAGGTGCCAACACAGGCAACATCGGGGAAGCTGTGTAGAGACCTGATAGTGAGTGAAACAGCGAGCCCTAGAAGCCTACACATGACATCATTCTCTTATCTATTTTATTAAAAAAAATTTTTTTTGAGTTGGGGGTCTCACTCTCTTGCCCAGGCAGGAGTACAGTGGCATGATCACAGCTCAGTGCAGCCTCGAACTCCTGGGCTCAAGTGATCCTCCCACCTCAGTCCACTGAGTAGCTGGGACTACAGGCACACACCATCACACTGGCTAATGTTTTTATTTTTTGTAGAGACAAGGTCTCACTATGGTGCCCTGGCTGGTCTTGAACTCTTGGGCTCAAGCAATCCTCTTACCACAGCTGCCCAAAGTGCTGGGGTTACAGGCATGAGCCACAGTCCTCAACCCATTCTCTTCTTAATGAAGTCAAAAAAAGCAGGCACAATCAAATAATATATAGCATTTATATGGCATAGTTGTATTTTTTTTAAGTAAAGGAATGATAAACACAAAATTGAGAAGCTGAGCACACATGTTGGTGTGAGTTACTGCTAAGATTTTAGTTCTTGGGTTGAGTGGTAGGCTCACAGTTGTTTATCATGGTATTTACAAATAAAAAAACAAATAAAATCAGACTATGCATAGATTGATGATGATAGTATGGCATTGTAGGAAACATGAATTTAAAAAAATTCAACAGTATGGCCTGGTCTCAATTTTTTTTTTTTTTTTTTTGAGTCAGGTCTTGCTCTGTTGGCCAGGCTGGAGTGCAGTGGTATGCAGCCTTGACCTCCTGGGCTTAGGTAATCCTTCCGCCTCAGCCTCCCAAGTAGCTGGGACTATAGATGCACACCACCACACCCAGTTAATTTTTTTGATATTTTCTAGAGACAAGGTCTTGCCTAGGTTTGTTTCAAACTCCTGGGATCAAGCAATCCTTCTGCCTTGGTCTCCTAAAGTGCTGGGATTACAGGCACTGAGCCTCCATACCTGGCCTTATTTTTATTTTTTGAACCAGGAAACAATAAACTCACAGAGACTATGAGACAATCAATTTTGTTTTAAACCACTAAGTGTCTGGTCATATGGTTACACAGTAACTGCATCTCCTGTTATTTATCAATTGTTGAAAATTAGGAGGTGCTGTTTATTGGGGGCCCCTCGAAGCAGTGTGGGAGCAGCAATCCTGTAATGGGGGAATCGGGCCTTGAGGGAGACAGAGGACACTACATGGAAGTCCATGAACTCAGGCCCCAGGGGGTGGATCTTGGCCTGCAGGCCATGGGGAGCCACAGAAGAGTCTGTGTGTTTTAGTGGCTGGAAACCATGCCACAGGGCATGTGCCTCTGTGGCCAAGAATTTGGGTTTTTGCATGCTGATGTCAGGTCAGAATAGGGGTTGTGGGAGAGCAGAGGAGGGAGCAGCTCGTTGCTGGACATCAAGGAAGGCTTTCAGGGGGAGGCACCATGGGGAAGCAATGGAGGAAGCACAAGCTCTCCTCAGCCCCTTTGTTATAGGCCAGGACTCTGAATTTAAAACAATTTAAAGCTATCATTTTAAATGTGACTTTCCCTTCCTTCTAAATGTTGCAGTTGTCTACCCCTTCCTTTGCAAAATTGTAAAAGAACATGTTGTAAATTCCAGAATGCTATCTAAAAATGTCAGCATGACCAGGAGACTGAATCACATCAGTGGTCACATACCAGAAAATGTTAACGTCAATCTTGAATCACGCTAAAACTGCACGTAGACTCCTTAATCTTAACTTGAGGTGAGTGAAGGGCTATGAATTTGGGGTATAAATACTGGAATGAGTTTGTGTTGCTCTGAGAGAGTTTTTGGTAATGATGCCAACCTGTCTTCTGTACCCTGGCTGCAGAAATCAAACCCCTTTTTCTCCCAGTCTCTGCTTCTCATCTTTGATTGACCATGAGGGATAGCAGCTGGCTTGTTAAACCAAACAAAGACACCTCCATACCCTGAGTCTTACCTGGGGAGGTCTCCATGTGGGGGCATACCCCCCCATTGTCTGGAACCTGGGACCAGTGGTTATGTCTGCTCAATACTGGGATCAGATAGCAGGTTTCTCTGCTTCTCAGAAGAAGCTATGAATGTCAACCTGAACTTTAATAGTTATAAGGAATATATTTGGGTCCCACTTGCCATCATCTCCTGTTATTTATCAATTGTTGAAAACTAGAAAATGCTGTTTATTGGGGGTCCCTCAAAGCAGTGTGAGAGCAGCAATCCTGTGGGGGAGCATGGGGCCTTGAGGGAGATAGAGGATACTGCATAGAAGTCCATGAATTCAGGCCCCAGAGACTGGATCTTGGCCTGCAGGCCATGCGGAGCCACAGAAGAGTCTATGTGTTTTAGTGGCTGGAAACCACGCCACAGGGCATGTGCCTCCGTGGCCAAGAATGTGGGTTTTGGTTTTCCTAAATCCTGCATGGTTTGGTCATATGCCCGTGATCAATTTGGATTGCAGTGGTGGTGATTGTCGGTTAGGGAGCAAGTGTGCAAACACAAGAGCCCCTGTGTGTATGATCTGTCGTCTCTCTACAGTACTGTATGCCATTTGGTGCATACGTGTCTCTGCATATCTGAATATATTTGAGCGTCCCATGTTTACATGTAGGTCCGTGACCTGTGAGGGTGTTAAGAGAGAACATCAGTTAATATTTGTGGAGTGCTTTGTATACAATCAGGAGCTCTGTTAAGAACTTTAGGTTTATTTCCTCATATGACACCACGAGATGGGTACTATCGTTATCCCACTTTCCACTTGAGGACGCTGAGGCACAAAGAAGTTAAGAGACAAGCTCAAGGTTACACTTGTTGCAAAAGGTAGAATCTAGAGCAGACTGAAAAGCTGATTCTGAAGCTGTGCCCACATGTGTCTTTGTGATCTGTGGATATGTGACCACATGCCTGGGTGACTGTGTTCTCATGGGTTCTGAATGCATGTATGCCAAGGCTTATCTGAGCTGATATGACCAGGCTATCCCTGTTTCCTTACATGCTCACAGGCACGAGTGGCTGCCTAGCTCATGGCATCTGTCTTTGTGCCCAAATGTCCATGTATAACTGTGTGCATCCTGGTGGCCTGTGCTTATTTGCATGAATCAATGTGTCCGTGAGTTTCTGAGTGTCTCTGGCTGCCTGTATGTGTCCATGCATCTGCACACGCCCGTGGGGAGTCAGGCAGGGCTAGGAGCCACATCTGGCTCTGACACGTTGCCTGCGGGGATAGGATGACTGCAACATTAATCCTCGCTGTGTGAGCCGTGTGTGCCCCTGCCCTCGGAAGCCTGGAGAAAACCAACAGACGCCCCGCTCCACAGCAAGCAGGCAGGCGGGCCGCTCTGCTGGGGGCCTGACTGGGTTTATTTTCAGCAACCGAGGAGGCCCTGCGGCATTTAGTTAATTCCACTCCCTATGTAAACACCAGCAAACACAGGGCTCCAAAGGCAGAAGCACGTCTAGCCTTGAGCCCCCCACGCTGACACTGCGTGGGACTTCACTGTGGTGACTGCACGTGTGTGCCTGACCGCCCGCCATGATGATCTCGTCCATTCTGCTGCTGTGTTTCTCCCAGAATTTGCTTCCTGAGTCTGTCTTCTCATCCCCCCCTTCTCTTCCTGTGGCATCTCCCCTGGCTCAGGCCTTGACAGCTCTAGCCAGGACCCTTGCACAGGTCTCGAGGTGGTGGGCTCTGTTCTCAGCTCTGTCTGGTGATCCATCCTTCTTCCAGGGGTGACAAAGCAGCTTTTAAAATGTAGGTCTGTCTGATGTTTGGTTCAGACAGTCTGCTGACTTTGCCATGCACATAGGGGTGTTTGCGTGTGTAACAGTCACCTGTCTAACACAGAGAGCACCTATGTGAGCAGAGGCAGCCCCGCCACAGTCCCCAAGGCCCTGGACTGGCCAAGACTCCTGGCCTCACCAGGTGAGCTCTATGAATGCCAAAATGCCATGCAGCTACAGAGGGGAGCAGGAGTTGCCCAGACCTCCAAATTGGGTCATCAGGAAATAGTCACACGTTGGTGGTTTGTGCAGAAATTTTTCTTTTTAGGAATGAGGAAAGTAAGAGTGAGCTAGGAGGCACTTGGAGGGGCAAAGCCAAAGGTGCACCCTGGGAAGGAGGCAGGTAAAGGTCCCTAGAGGGAGTCAGTGACAGCAGGGATTGAGAGAAGAGTCTTGGAGAAGGCCCTCATGCCTGGAATGCCTGGCAGGCCTTGCTGTACGGTGTGGCAATGCTATGACCTTAGGCAAATCAACTAATAACATAAACCCTTCTCCAAGTGTGAGTTTGCCTCTAAAAACTTACAAATGATCACTCTAGTAGCTCTTACTTTTTAAGACACAGTGCCTTATGCCTGATATGTCTTATCTCAATCACTCCTTACAACATCCCTAACAGATCTCTGCCTCAGCACCCCTAGGCTGTAGGCGAGAAAAAGGAAGTTCAGAGACATTCAGAGCTTTGTCCAAGGACACACCTGGGTTAAGTAGCAGAGTCTGAATTTAATCCTAAATCAGGCTTCTCCAGGAAACTTTGCTCTTGACATTGTCTCAGTCCTCTGGGCTTGTTGCTCAAGTTCATTTTCAGTCATCTCGAGAATTTTAATTCCACTGAATTTCATACCTATTGGCAACAAGACAGAGACATAGCTGTGGCAAGGGAGTAGAAACGGAAGACTGAGATAAGACAAGACTGGAGGCGACTCCATGGTAGAGGTAAGCATGATCCTCCGGGAGGGTCATGAGGTGGGATCCAGGAGCCTAACACAAGGTGGCTGTGTCTTGGGGCTGTTTCTCTGAGATCCTGGGGAGCCTGAAGCCCTCAGCTGGGTCACACAGTCAGGACATTTGTGTGCCTGGCCAGGCCCAGAACAAATAAATGCCCCAGAGCATAAGTAGCATCTGCACCAAAGCAAAATACATTTGCCATCTTCTTGTTCCAAATACAGGGAGGCAGAAGCTCAAGGAATGGCAAACAGAAAGTCACTGTTCCGTCCCCATGATGTCTCACTTAGATGTGTCAGTGCCGCTGGCTTCCTCTTTATTTAGCAAGTTGTTTCCATCGCTCATTTGAGTGAAAGTAAAAAAAATACACAGAAAGCATTTGGGAGGCCCTTGCCCACTCAACTTCCCCAGAAGTTCTTACACTTCCCGAGCCATGGATTCTCTCTCCATGGGGATTTTAGGAAGCTGAGCCTGGTGGTTTGGAAGGGATGACTGTGCCTGACCCCAAGGCTAGTGGGAGGAAGAAACGTGGCCAGGTACATGGAAATAAAGTCTAGAAGCATTGGACCAATGTTTCTTATTTTTATTTATTTTATTTTTATTTTTTTTGAGTTGGAGTCTCCCTCCATCGCCTAGGCTGGAGTACAGTGGCACACTCATGGCCAACCCAGTGTCGGATCTGCTGGGCTCTGACGATCCTCCCACCTCAGCCTTCCAAGTAGCCAGAACTACAGGTGCACATTACCATGCCCAGCTAATTTTTTTTTTTAATTGTAGAGATGAGGTCTCAACAAGTTGCCCAGGCTGTTCTCGAACCCATGGGCTCAGGCAGTCCTCTCACCTCGGCCTCCCAAAGTGCTGGGATTATAGGATTGAGCCACCATGCCTGGCCTGGACCAACGTTTGTGATGGATACATGATGGGAGAGTCACAGAGCCTCCCAACTCACAACGCTGGTCATTAGGTTATCATAAATGGTCTGGTTCTCCAAACTCCTCAGAGTCCTGCAGGGTGGCTCTTCCCCACCCTCTTAGAAAGTAGCAGTGGCCATGCAACTTGGTCAATGACATGTGAATGGAAGTAGTGCTTGTCACTTATGGGTGAAAGCTTTAAGAGCCAATGTGGGATCTGCCTGTCCCCTTTCTGCCTCCATGTCCTGGAGTGACTGCTCTGAGGCTCCCAGCTGATTTGTGGCATTCACATTAAGTATAAGCAAGAACAAAACCTGTCCTGTTTGAAGCTCCTAAGAATTTCAGGGTTCCAGCACCCCAGCTGCAAGGTCTGGCAATTAAGTTTGCGAACTTGCCACCGTGCGCTTACATTGGCAGCACTGTACAAGCAATCCTGTTAGGTTTCATAACCTTGGTATAGCACTGTCTCACAGCTGTGTTCATGTCAACATGTGGCGGTGTCTTGCAGAGTGGCGTTCATTATTATTGCATGTTTTTATGTGCTGATGCGAGAATGTTGAAACTTGAATTAGAGCAACAAACAGACATTTCTTGTTAAACTTGGCAAGAGTGGAAGTGAAATCAGGGACATGTTAGTCCAAGTTTATGAGGATAAAACAGCCCTGTACAAATGGATTAAATGTTTTTCTGCGAGAAGAGAAAGCGTCACTGATGAAGAGAGGTCAGGATAACCAGTAATGTGCAGAACTGACAAAAACATTGCAAAAATTCATCAGATCGTGCATCAAAATTATTGTCTGACTATGAGAAGCATAACAGACCAAATAAACATTGATAGAGAAACAGGAAAATCTTAACTGAAAATCCTGGCAAGAGAAAGGTGTGTGCAAAAATGGTCCCAAAGGAGCTCTTGTATCATGACAATGTACCAGCTCACACAACACCATCTGTGAGGGAGATTTTACCTGTCATCAAATAACTGTATCGGAACACCCTCCCTACTCAACTGATTTGGCCCCCAGTGACCTTTTCCTTTACCCAAAGATAAAGGAAATATTGAAAAGAAGATATTTTGATGACATTCAGGGCATCAAGGGTAATACTTTGACATCTCTGATGGCCATTACAGAAAAATAGTTCCAAATTGTTTTGATGGGTGGACTAGGCCCTGGCATCAGTGCATAGCTTCTCAAGGGAAGTACTTCAAAGGTGACTGTAGTGATATTCAGCAATGAGGTATGCAGCACTTCTTTTAGGATGAGTTCATGAACTTAATTGTCTGACCGTGTATGCTGATAAGCCCTTACAATGCATGGTGCAAGAGGCGTCTGGCTCATCCCACCTCTTTCTATGGGCTCCAACCTCAGTCCCTGCAGTCCCTCCTCGACAGCAGCCACAGGGGCATCTTTTAAAGCCACAAACCTGATCACAACACCCCTCTCCTGCATGAAGTGCCCAGTCACTCAACCTTGATCACAGCATCCCTCCTCTCCCCGGGCCACCCAGCCACTCAAAACCACAAAAGATAATAAGTTTCAAGGACTTTCTGGACCTGGCACAGCTCGTCTCTCTAGCCTTAGCTCTTGCCACCTCCTGCTTCATCCTCTAAGCCCCATTACGACTAAAATTATCTCATTCAAAGGCGCCATGCTTTCACTCATGTTCAGAACTCTGCATGTGCTGTTTGTCTACACCTACAACACTCTTCTCTGTTCGCCTCACTTAACCCATTCTGACACATCCTTTGGGCTTCAGCTTAGCTCCCATCTCCTCCAGGAAGCCCTCCCTGGCCCTTAGACCAGGTGAGGTGCTCCACTCTTACTGTCTGTACCACTGTGCACCAAATATTTACTTGCAGTCCCCTCTTTGAGGCTGTGGACTCTTGTGAGTGAGGACTGTGTCCGTTTTGTTCCTCTTGGTATATACAGTGCCCATCACAGCATCCGTCACGTGGTAACTGTCGAGTAGGCCTGAATGAATGGACGGCAAGTCCCTCCACATACAGGTCCTCTAACGGTGGGAGGGGGCAAAGGTTTAATGAAACAGAGGTGGCTTCTTGGTGCGCCCTCCCCCCAAATCTCTGGCTTGAAGGGGGAAAGCAGGGAGTTCATGGTGATAAATGGAGGCCTTTCAAGTGACTCAGTGGCCAGGACACTTGGAGGGCAGCAGCCTGGGGCCTCCTGGGGAGCTAATGGCTTTCAGGAGCAGTTTGGAAAGGCGTCCCACAAACAGGCAAAAGAAAACATAACCTCTCCAGGCCCCCTCGGCCCTAAGCGCTCAGCTGAGATAGAGCTCAAAGGAGCTTAATGAATTATTGTGTCCACATTTCTTGCTGATAAATGACAGTCTCATGCTCCATTACCAAATGCTGGTTGTAATATTTAATCAAAGTCTAGTTTTATGCATCAGTTGGTTTTGGAAATAATATTTATGGGTCTGGAATGCCTTCAACCTTCAGGCATATGGCCGAAGAGAATCTGTGTTTTGTAGCTATTGGACAAGAATATAGGAAGTGAGATAAAGAAACTTTGGAGTTCACTTTAGCCTGCTCAATGCCAGATCCTCTACCGGATGTCAGAGATGCCAGGATGGATACGAACTCATTCCTCCACACCTGGGATGCATCCTCAGGTCCAAACCTTTGCCCTGAGATGCTTCCATCCTCGCCCAAACCCAATCCATCATCTAACCCACCTTCTCCAGTCAGTCCTCTGGGACCAACCCAGCTCCACCTCCTCTCCTTTAAGCTCTGCCTGCTCTCTGCCACCACACAGAGCACAGGTCACTGTTCCACACCATGGATGAACTCTACTCCTGGAGTCCTGGCCACTCCTGTGGACTGTGGGCTCCTCTGGGGCAGGCAGGGCTTGCTCCTTGCTCCTTTCCCCCCTCCTCATTGCTGGACACCCAGCTGGTGTCAGAAAAAGCTCACTTGATGGACAGAATGGAATTTATAGCCTCTGGACCTTGCTCACAAACGAAATCCAAAAGTCATCTGATTCTTTTATAAATCACTCCCCGGATTTTCCTCTTGTCCGGGCTCTCCACCTCAGTGAATGTGCCAAGCCAGACACCTGGAAGTCATCCACGAGTCCTCCCTCTGCCTCTTTTAATGGTTTGTTCATTCATTCATTCTTCTGTCCCTTCAACAATAACAGCAAAAATGTATATCTGTTTTCTCACTGCCAGGCCCTGTGCTAGGAGCTGGGGACAAACTGGTGAGTCTGTTGGAAGAGGTCTCTGGGGGTTTTACCTTCTAAATAGTTGTTTCAGTTGGTTTTCTCCTGCACATCCCAAGGGCCTGCCTTGTCTGGGCTGCTTCATCTCTAACAGGTTTCTAACTTGTCCCTGCCCCCTGCCTCCAGCCTTCCCCACCTCCACACCATCATTACAGCTGGCAAGCCATTTTATGACTGTGGAAGTGGGTGGCGGAGGGCAGAAAGACCCCTATCGAGGAGTCCGGAGGGCTGGGTTCTGGCTCGCTGTGAGAACTTGGGTAAGCCTTATTATCTCTAAGCCTTAGTTTCTTCAAATGTAAAGGTGGCAAATAATCCACACCTTGAGTGTGGCTCTATCTCGGAGGCAGGTCTGGAAGTAATCATTCCATTTCTGAACAGGCCTAGCACATTACATAGTTTTTTCTTTTTTTAAGTCAAGTTTTCACTGTTGTCCAGGCAGGAGGGCAGTAGCATGATCATGGCTTACCACGGCCTCAACTTCCTGGACTCAGGTGATCCTTCTACATCAACTTCCTAAGTAGCTGGGACTGCAGGTGTGCACCACCACACCTGGCTAACTTTTTTAGTTTTGTAGAGAAGAGGTCTCACTATGTTGCCTAGGCTGGTCTCGAACTCCTAGGCTCAAGAGATCCTCCATCTCGGCCTTCCAAAGTGCTAGGATTACAGTCATGAGCCACCTCATCCGGCCCATTACATGTATTAATGCAATCCTCTCAACAAGCAAGGGCAGGCGCAGTTCCTATTACTATGGTTCCCCTTCTGCAACACAGATACCGAGGCGCAAACAGATTGAGCATCTGGCCCAAAGTCATACAACTGTAAGTGATGCCATACACTGGACTGACGGGCCCCCCAATATTCACCTTAACATTCTACTAGCTCTCTCAGTCTGTGGCAGATGTACTTATTATGTCTAATGGCTTTGTCTGTAGTTTTGAATGGGATGGGGCTTGGGAGTTATGACTCAGTTTCCCCTAAATAAATAAGAAGCAGTCTGTCTTTCAAGGTAATCACACTTACTTAAATCTCTGACTGGTCAAAACGTTTCCAGGTTCTTCACCACAAGCAAAGGGTGTGAACACCCTAAGGGGTGATTACGTGATAAAGCTGAGGAATAGCCTTAACCCAGCAAAGAATGCAGGTCAGCCAAGGGCACCAAGGACATGCAGTGTGAATGCAGGCAGAGGCAACTGGGGAAACCACCTGCCCCCTATCAGCGCTGGAGAGCAGTGAAGGAAGGGTGTAAATCAAGTCAGGATGGAGGTCAGGTTCCTATCTCCTAGAATCGCCTTTAGGCTTCTTCCCCAGCTCCCTCCAAACCAGCCCTGGGTGCTCCCCGCCACTCCCGACAGCTTCCTCTCTCATTAGGATTTCTCTGACAACCCCGAGGATTTACAACGTGAAATGTTTCTATTTCCCTGACATGATGTCTCTGCTTCAAAGCGCCCGCTGTTGCCCTCCGGAGCCCAGGATGAAGGTGACTTCGCAAGGGAGACAAATGAATCACGGGGTTGACACCCATCCCTTTCTTCCCCCCCAACATACATCTGTTTATTATTGAACGGGGGCTCACATGGTTCCATGATAAATTGTCTTCTCCTCCATAGCCGTGTCCCCAGACGGCTGGGAAGGCTAAAGTGTCTTCCAGGAGCATCTGCTTTTGATCTCTGGTCCTTTTAAATTCTGGGTTAAAATCTTTCGCCTGATGGGCCTGAAAGGCAGCTTCCAGCGGCAAAACCATGGCAAAAGAGCGTTAAAACCCTCAGAGGGGATTATTTGTGTTCTCTCTGGAGAGGACCCCATGGAGTCCCTCAGATAGGCTGCAAATAGAGAAGGGGTTTTTCTGTGTGGAGGAGGCCTCTGCACGGGGCTGGAAGGCAGGGTTCTCAGCTGCAGGTGCAGTGCCTGTGGGACCCTGGGACATAGCAGAGGCTCAGGCTGTTCTCACTGGGGCCAGGAGCCACCTGGAGAAAGGAGGAGCCTGTGGGGCCCTGGTCAACAGCATGCCAGTCATTCCTACTTCCTGTTCTTTCTCCTGGGACACTGCTCTTGACCACCTCCACAGAGAGTGGCAGCAAGTGCCACCTGCTCACCACACTCGTTTCTTCTTCTCTGCACTCAGCTCGACTGCCTTTTCAGTCTCCCTTGCAGGCAGGCAGGGCCATGTGACTGACTGGCCAATGGAGCTTCCAGACCTGGCCCCTGGAGCCCTTCCCAGTGTGATCCTTGTTCCTTCCCACAGATGCTGGCTGGGCACCCACTTGGGACCCCGAGTGTTCCCTGGCCCACTGGAAATACCCTCATTGGGACCGTGAAGCCACTGAAAAATAGGGGGCTTGTTGTCACAACAGTGAGTGTCATCCCAGGGTTGGTCCCTGTGGCCCACACTCCCCCAGCCCTGCACTTCTGGACTGCTCAACACCCTTGGTATCATTTCACCTTTTGCAGTGATTTGTTTAATGTCTGTCTCTCACGAGACAGCATTCTCTTGAGGGTAGAGACTGTCTCTCTCTTTCACCACTGAAGATGTAGGCCCAACACAGCACCCTGCACATAGAAAGAGCCCAGTAAACAGCTGTCAGAAGACTGACTGTGTGATGGTAAATCTTTCCCAGACCCACGACACCCCTTAGCCTCATGGCAGCTATGAGGTCAGGAGCTCTGGTTTAGATTCCAGCTCTGCCCCACCACACCGAGGTTGAGGATCCCTAGTTGTCACGTCACTTTTTTAAGCCTCAGTTTTCTTTATTTGTTAACTAAAACAGAATGGTCTCACCTCTCAGGGTCTGAGGGGAAGTAAAGAACAGAGACTTTGAATTGCCAAGCACTGTGTGTGTGGTTTGTGGGTACTCATGTCGTGTCCACGGCAGGTGCTTGAATCTTAGAATGCAGGAGGTAGATGAGACCTTGGAAGCAATCCAGGTCAGTGTTGACTCTGCCCGTACAAACTGGGAGGGCAGTAAGGCAGATGTCACCAGGAGATGATCCAAATAAGACCCAGAGAGGGTTAGCTACCAGGTCAAAGATGCACAGCTGCTGAGAATAGGTGACCAGGGATTCAGAGGCAGGATCATGCTCCAAGTCTCTGGAATCCTGGACTAGGGCATTTCTGCCTCAACACCCTTCTCTGGTCCCTGAAGCATGGACTCTGGAGCCAAGAGTACCCTGCCACTGGCCAGCAGGGCAACCACTGGCATGACATTCCCTTTCCTCTGAGCCTCAGCGTGCCTATGTTATAAGCAAGGAAGACAGTATTCATGTCTTAAGGCTATGTAAATTAAATGGGTCAGAATTTGTGAATGTGCCAAGCACAGTGTCTGATCTAGAAGAGGCCACATGAATTGGATTATTGGCTTTCTTTGTTCTCTGAACTTTTTTATCACCTGAATGGCATTAAGTGGCTGAATGTTGACTGATTCTCCTTTCTGTCATCTGTACAGGACACCCTGCCAGCCTCACCAACCTGCTGTGACAGTCAAAGCAAGCAAGCATAGATGTCACTCTACTTTGTAGACTACAGAGTATGCTACATATGTGAATTGTTCATAATAACTGTAACAATCAGTAATATCAGTAGCTGTGGTTGGAAATGGCAGCAGTAACTGTAGCAGAGTGAGGTCACAGGATCAGAACTCAGATGGCAATGGCAGCAGTGGCTGTGAAGGATGTAACAGTAGTGAGGGTGGCCAATGCCTGACACTGCCCCAGAAATGGCAGCAGTCGTAGCCAACGTGGTCACACAAGTGGCAGTTATGGGAGTCGCAGCAGCGATAGGCTGGCAGCAGAAAAGGTGACAAAGGTAGTTGCTCTGCTCAAGCACGCCAGCTTCCTTTCTGCTACCGGGTCCCGTAGAGCCTGCTCTCCTGGGAGATGCTGTGGCTCCTGAGCACCAATGTCCCACAGGGTGACCAGGCAGTGAGAGAACATTCCTTTGGGATCCCACTGCTGGAGGAGCCCAGTGTCCATGGTTGGCTGAGCACTGACAGGTGGGCCAAAGGACCAACGAGTCTGATGCTCCAGGCCTCTGATCTGCCAGTGGTCTTCCAAGTGGGACTACCTCTAGGAGCCTTCGAGAACCCCCTAAGCCAACTTGGGTATTTTTTCCTCCACTGTCCCTTAACACTCATTCAATAAATATCTACTGGGGCCTACTGTAGGCCCTGGAGAAGAAAAAAACAATTTCCAACTTCCAAAAGGCTGCAGCTTAGGGAGGAATCTTACAGGCATCTTCATTACAGGAGGTGGAATGTTGTATCAGGTACGTTTACATGGCTGCCCTCAGCACCATGGCTGGCTCCCATCCTTATCTTGTCCAGCAGGAGTCTGGAGGTACACAGCTGCCACTCAGTGGCTGGGTCTCACCTATCGCAAGGTATTTTTGGAGCAGTGGCCCACAGAGAGGGACAGGGCATGGTGGTTAAGAGTCACTGCTAAAGCCTGATTCTGGCTCGCTATGACCTTGGGCAAGTTGCCTCATCTCTGACTCAGATTGCTATGAGGATTAAATGAATTATGATGACAAGTAAAGTGTCTAAAATAGTGCATCGTTCACATGATGCTACAGAAGTATCTACTGTAAAAATGTACCAGGGACTATACTAGGCATTAATCACCCAGCCATGGGCTGGGTCCAGGTTGGGTCCCAGCTATCATATGCTGTAAGCAATAAAGTAGGGTGCAGAGACAGAGATTAATGGACACTACTATGCAAGTAGGGAGGGCTTCTCCGAGCAGGTGATATCTGAGCATACGCTTGGATGAAATGATGTATAAGCATATGACTTACTGGATAAAAAAAGTTCCAGGCAGAGGCAGGAATACACTTTGTATGTTCAAGGAAGAACAAGGGACCAGTGTGGTGGGAGGGGAGTGAGGAGCTCGTGGTCAGAGGTAAGGAGGTGATGTCAGGGAGGTAGCTGGAGTTCAGTTATGCAGTAGCTTTTAGGCCACAGTTAGGATTTGGCTTTTATGAGACTTCACGTCTGGAAGGATGGCTCCAGGCGCCACGTGAAGGCAGACTCATGGGGAAGGGCAACAGCAGGAAGGCCAGTTAGAAGTGACTTGCTACACCACAGTGCTGGTGCTGTGGTGCTGAGCGGGAAAGGTATGGAGAGGCAGTGGGATCCTGCCGTCTTCAGGACAGGGACATGACAGAAGCTGCTGACGGACTGGATGCAAGGTATGAAAGGAAGGGGGCATTCAAGGATGATTCTGGGACTTTGGGCTGAATGGCAGGCAAACTGCAGCTGTGTGTTGCTGAGTTGAAAAAGTGTAGGTGAGAATCAGGACTGTGGGGCGGGAAGACTCTACTGCTGGTTTAAAGTCATTAAGTCTGAGATGCATATCAGTCACCCGGATAGACACTCTGTCACAGTTGGATATGTGAGTCCAAGGAGTGCACATCAAGGAAGAGTTTGGGCCGCAGTGGAAACGTAGACCTCCTTGGTGCACAGTGAGAATGAAGAAGTACCGAAAGAAAAAAGAACTCAGGACTGAGCCCTGGGACCCTTCAAGGGTCGGAGGCCGGCGGGGGGGGGGACTGCTAGGAGACTAGGAGGATCCGTGAGGCAGGAGGAAAGCCAGGAGAGGAGGCATTCTGGAAATAAAGGAAAGAAGCATTTCAAGGAGGAGGGTGTGCTGGTAGTTGAGGAAGACGAGGACTGGGAAGTGGTCACGGGGCTCATCTGTGGGAATGAGTGGTGAGGAGGTGGGAACAGCTGCAAGATGCAACCAGCGATGTGGAGGAGACAAAACATCATCAAAATGCAGGCTGTCCACGCGGCTCCAGGAAGGCCAGCGTCACAAAACAGCAAGTACTAACCAGGTCTCCAGCTTTGGGGCCTTGGGAAGTGCCATCTGACATGCAAAACTTTTAAAACTTTATGAGGGCATCCAGAGGAATAGGAAGGAAAGAAAGGTAGGCTGGTGGGGACTGATTTATACACACAACAGAACTACCTAAATGGTGCTGCGGGCTCTGGGCACCCTGCAGAAGCTGTCGTGAGGTCAGTGGGGGGACAGTTCTGCCATCCAGATGCAAAGTACTGGCCAGATGCCTCCTCAGTCAGTGGATGCATCTCATCTCCCTGGGTCACCAAGAGGAGTGGATACAGTAACTGACTTCTGTATTGTTTTCTGTGTCATATTTCAATTCAGATGATTGTAGATACAGTTTTCAAATATCTATAAAACTGATTTGTGTTTTAGGAACTGTCCTCCTCATGCTGACTGCCGCCTTTACACGGGACAGAGAACTTTCATGGGACCTTCAGGAGCCATGGAGAGGAAGAGGACAAGGTGTGGAAAGAACATCCTCGATGTCAACCTGGAGGAGAAAGCCTCATTTCAGCACACTCACTCCAGGCAGGGGGATGCGGGACTGATAACGGCCTTGCTGCACTTGAGTTTCCTGGTTGTCTCCTTTGCAGGCAAGCTTTACACATCCCCTTCCTCCAGGCTGGCACATCTCACCATGCATTCAAGCCTGAGAGCCTGTGACGGTCGACTGTAAACTCCTTGAGGGGGAGCGCACGTGTTTGATTCAACAATGCACATACTGCACAGGGAAGTCGCTGAATACACAGGTGCTGAATAAATGCACAGCTGCCAGCTTCTTAGGATTGTTCCAAGGACCGAAGGAGAAGAGATATGAGAAGTTCCCTGTCCACAGCTTGACAAAGTAGGGGCACAGCCATGTCTGCAAACTGCCTGGATTCACTGGGGGCAGGCTCCTGGATTCTCCGAGGGCCCAACTTCTCCAGCTGCCCCAGGATTCTGCATTTGGTGCTGGGGCCTCCAAAAAGGGATTTTATGCAACAACAGTCTTCCGGGCCTCATATTCTAACCCTCCCAAATAACTTGCCTGTGGATCTACCCTTAAAGAACTCTGCTCCTCTCTGAACCTGCTTATATTCTCAGCCTGTACTCATTCATTCATATTCTTTCCTTTTTCTAATAACTCAGATAGCATACTTGAGTGCTCAGCACATATGGGACACTATTCTGTATGCTGGGGTTACATTGACAAGCAGGTGGAATGTTGTGAACACACACAGCAAGAATACTCTCTGGAATTGAGAGCCAAACTGTCTTGGTTCACATCTTGGCTCTGACAGTTAGCAGTGTGACCTTGGGTAAGCTACTGAGCTTTTCTGTGCCTCGATTTCTATATCTGTATAATGGAGATATAATAGTACTTGGTCACTGGATTTGGGAGGATTAAATAAGCTAATTACATAAAGTGTTTTGAACAATGCCAGGCACATGGCATGTCTCAATAAGTTCTTGTTATTTTTTTCAGCAGGAACCCAGCAAAGTCCCTGCCCTCACAGGGACTACATTCCAGTGGGGAGACAGACAGCAAGCAGTCAACAAGGAGATACAGAATCCCTGGTAGCAATAGGTGCCTCAGACAACAGCAGAGCAGGATAAGGGAACAGAATGTGACCAGGGCGTGCCATCTGAGATATAGCGGTTGGGAAGGCTTCTCTGAGGAGATGATATCTAAGCAGGTCACTGAATAAAGAATTTCTGACCATATGGGACCAGATCACTGTGTCAGTTTGCACCCCACCAGCAGCATGTGAGAGTTCTGGTTGCAAAGGACGACATTTCCGGTAGGAGAGCAAACAAGCTAGGCGCAATGGATGAGGATGTGGAAGTGGCAAGATGAGTCACTCGTTCTGCAAAGAATCTGGGGCACCTCAATGCACACCCTATGACATGTGCTAAGAATAGAGACATCGTTCTGATGACACTCCTGCCTTCAGGGGATGGCCAGACACAATCACAAGCAACCAGAGTACCAGGAAGGAAGAGCTCAGGTAAAGAACTCTGTCAGAGAAAGGGCAGGAGCGAGGCTCTAGGCCTTCTGCCTCCTCCTCCAGCACCTCTGTTCCAACCTAGCTTCCTGTATAATGAAGGATCTAAAAGTGCAAAGGGGTGGGAGATACTTAAAAAGTCCTCAGGATAAAATCAGCTCCTGTAGCCCCTGCCTCACCCCAAGGATGCAGATTTGACACTCGTCAAGGGATTCCTTGGGAGAGGGCCATAGAGAAGGAAGGCCTGAGTGTCGTAGCCTGAACTTTCCATCGGAAATAGAGGATGAGCCCAGGGAGCGTGGACGGTCTCTTGTGGCCCACTTGCCCCACCCAGCTTGGAAGCCCAGTTCACCATCCACTGCTCACCGAGGTTACCATAAAGCACAGCCTGTATCTGGTCACTCCGGGTGAGCACCGAGCTTGCTGTGGGCTGCTCTGCTGAGCAGAGGGAAGCATGTACCCTTCCAAGTTCAACAACCTTGATGCCTGGCAGTGGGTGCCCTGGGACTGCCCAGCCTGGACCCACCGCCCCCGCCTGCCACAGTTAGAGAAAGGCTCCTTGTTGAGAGAGGAGGTGGTCAGGCTGCCCCCATGTCTCGCTGCCCCAAGGACCAGGTGTTTTGCTCGGCAGCAAACCAGAGCTGTCCTGGAACCAGCCCTGTTCAGACTCCGTCACCCCGTCCATCACCCTGGTTTGGCTACAGGGCCCAAGGTGGCAGGAGACAGAGTTCACTCCTCATTTATTTTCAATGTCCCCTCTGGGTAGGCTGGATTAAAAGTCTCTTGAAATGACGGTGCCAGAAAACCGTTGGGTGATACTCTGGGCTGACAGGGACCCATTAGGCAGAGATTTCCTCAGGTTCTGCTGCTGGGGAGCAGGGGGCAGAGATGGAGCTGGTTTAGATCCTGTGCCCTCCCCTCAAGCTTCTAGGCCTGCCTCTTTGTACCGGTGTTTGCCTTTATCCCAGGCTTGCCAATATTCCCCATCCTTGGGACTTGCCCCACCAGCGAAGGGGGAGAAGCTCCTTGTATGCCTTGGCCCCAGATGGCAGGACTCATTCCAGCCATGGCTGTCAGGGGCACGGTGCCCAGCACTGGGCTGCACAGGCATACATTGTGATCTCCAGCCCCTAAACCACAAGCTGTCCCTGCATCTGTCAAGTGCGATCTTTCCCGGGCCCCACCGGGCCCTCCAAACAAGCTATCTTTATGAAATGCAATGACTGCCCTCCATATATTAAAATAACACCTCCCCAGGAAGGACCTCGCGTCAGGGCTGCCGCACAAAGGGACATTCACACACTGGCAGAGGGAGGCTGGAGGAGGCTTGGCCTGGGGCCCAGAGGGAAGAGAGGATGGGGAGCTCGAGCTCTGGGGTTACAGACAGGAGGGCGGGTTAAAGGAGGCAGGGATGGTGGTTGTGGAGGATCAAGGCTAACAAAGAAACTTTGGGTTCCACTGGGCCATGTAGAACACTCCACAGTGACAGAGCAGGCCAGGGCTTCCTCCTAGTGTGACCCTCAGCTTGGCTGTCCAGCCTGGGCCCTAATGTCGTGGCCTGCACCTCTCAAAGCTCCCCCTGGAACACAGGCTGGAACTCTGGCGGGAGGCAGGGATAGAAGAGGTCTCAGATGCTGAAGTCTGCTTCCCAAAAATGTTGTAGGGAGAGTGGGCCCAGAGGCCTAGTCTGTGGATCCACAGAACTCAGGTGGGCTTGGGGAGCATGGGCTTGGAGCCTGTGTTCTGACCACTGGCTGAGCTCACTCTCTCCAAGGCTCTGCCTCCCAGTTGGGGGAATGTAGTCTAGATTCAGAAGGGCCTTGGTTCTGATCTGAAACTGCCACTTCTTGGGCAAGAAACTCCATCTCTCTTGGCATCAGTTTATTCAGTTGAAATGTAGGGATCATAACCACATATTTAAAAGGAGAAGAATAAACAAGATAGTGCCAGTAAAAGTAGCTGCACATAGTAAACTCATTCTCTCTCTCTCTCTCTCTCTGTATATATATCTTACTATACATACAGAGGAGGAAGGCACTAAGTAAAGTTTCTGAGGCATTAGAACAAGTATATACTGAGCCCCTACGATATGTTGAGTACTGTTCTCAGTTCCTGGAATATCTGGTATACAAACCCCTGGTCTCCTGGATCTTACAGTATACTGTATGTGAAGGGGTGAGACAGACTATAAACCAAAGACAAAACAAGTAAATTGCACAACATGTCAGATGGGGGAAAGTATCATGGGAAAGGAGAAAGTGGAGCAGGAACGAGGGGCAGGATTACTGGGGCTGCTGTTTTTAAAGGAGTGGTCGTTGAGAAGGCAACACTGGAATACAGACATGTAAGAGATGAGAGAGTTGGCCACGCCACTTTCTGAGGAAAATGTACTCAAAGCATGGGACACAGCCAGAGCAAAGGCCCTGAGGCAAGACGGTGCCCTGCATGTCCAAGAAATAGCAGGGACACCGGTGTGGCTGGAGCAGCAGTAGGAGGTGATCAGAGAGGACGAGTTCTGGGGCTACTGATCAGTGGGTGCCTTGTAGGCCACTACAGCTATTTCTCAGGTGACTCCATAGAAGTAACCAGCAGAATGGCCCTTGATGGATGAGGAGGAACTCACTGAGGCAAGAGGCAGGCACAGGGGTGTGTCCACAAAATAGGCT
Source organism: Carlito syrichta (assembly GCF_000164805.1). Taxonomy (NCBI): domain Eukaryota; kingdom Metazoa; phylum Chordata; class Mammalia; order Primates; family Tarsiidae; genus Carlito; species Carlito syrichta. The sequence goes on from NW_007217140.1 coordinate 85,224, forward strand.
CTTCCACAGGTGGAGTCTCCAGAGGGTGGCTGGCGCAGTGGAAGATTTCTAATGTAGGCTTTGGTAAAAGGTGAATTGCATTTGAGGGAGAATCAGCTCTTCTTTTAGGCAAGGTGAGCCCATCACATCTCAGATCCTGCACTCACCACTTTCCTTTCCCAAGTACACACACACACACACACACACACACACACACACACACACACACACACACACACACACACCCGCTGACTTGCCTTCCTGCCCAGCAGAGCAGATAACCCCTAGACCAACTACTGTGGACAACCTACTCTACCTCTCAGAGTCTCTCTCTCTGCATTCTTAAGATGGAACTGACCATATCTTCTTCCCAGGGCTGGCTACTGGGTAAGGATTGAAATAACATGTGCAAAAATGCCTTGCAAAGCAGAATGCCTTATTCAAGCAGAAGGGTTAGCTGTTGACCTGATACAAGAAAAAAAATAACTAACATTTACTCTTCCCCTATAAGAGTTTTCCTTCACTGTCTATGCTGTACCAATTCACTTGATAATCACTGCAACAACACACAGTAGGGTGTCACACAGTACTTGCTCAGAATGTTTGTTGAATGAATGAATGAATGAGCAAATGAAGGAAAGGAAGAATACATGTATAAAAGCAGGTAGTCTCCTACCTCAGACAGACAGTTGTGGTGAGGACTGTGAAGGGGGCAACTTGTTGTCAGGGGCTATGACTGTGTGGATGCCCTGAAACCTGGCTAGAAAAACAGGCACAATCTCTCCTATCCCCAGAGGCCTCCATGCCCAGTCTTTGAGTCCAGGCTGCCCTGGCACTCCCTCTGATCAAAATCACTGCCCTCTCACTTAGGTGCCACTTAGTGACTCTAATGATGTACAATTAGACCTGATCTGAGACTCCCGTTTGACTGACCTTAGGATGGCAGAGGTTTGCCCTGAAGGCTGAGAAAGAAAAACACACAGAAAAAGGGTAGGGTGTGGTGGCTCAAGACTGTAATCCCAGCACTTTGGGAGGCAGAGGCGAGAGGATTGCCTGAGTCCAGGGGGTTGAGATCAGCCTGGTGAGACCTTGTCTCTACAATAAATAAAAAAATTAGCCAGGAGAGGTAGCACATGCCTGTAGTTCCAGTTACTTGGAAGGTTGAGGCAGAAGGATTACCTAAGCCCAGCAGGTTGAGGCAGCAGTGGCATGAGTATGCCACTGTACTCCAGTCTGAGCGACAGAGTGAGACTCCAACTCAAAAAAAAAAAAAGAAAGAAAGAAAAAGAAAAAAGGGAAGACCTAGGGAGCTGAGGCCCAGCTTAAGGTCTGAAGAGAAACCAGGAGAGCACCCCAGGCAGGTGGCACAGTAAGGAGCAAGTTCAGTGCTCTGCATCTTCAAGGGGACTTTTTTGAAGTCAGAAAGAACCTTGCTGGTTAGACAAATTTTAACTCCCTTATCCACAATTCTGTCATTCAAAAAGCTCTAGCAGGGTGTGGTGGCTCATACCTGTAATCTCAGCACTTCAGGAGGCCAAGGTGGTAGGATTACTTGAGTCCAGGAGTTCAGGACCAGCTTGGGCAACATAGTGAGACATCAAAAAAATAAAATAATTGGCCGGGTGTGGTGGTGCATGTCTGTAGTTGCAGCTACTCAGGAGGCTGAGCAGGAGGATTATCTGAGTCCAGGATGTCAAGGCTGGGTGTACTGGGTGATAGAAAGAGTCCCCAACTCAAAAATAAAATAAAATCAAAAGGAAAATAAAAAACTCTGAAGAACCACAGGTCTTTGGTAACCTAACTTGAACCTTCATGAGGCTAAAGATAGTCTTGATCTAGCCCACTTTTGATGAATATCCATGTGTTGCAGCACACATGTTAATGTATTTGATTACGGGTGCTGCTTCAGGCCACAATGAGGTGTTAAATGACATATGGATATGGACCGTGTTTTACCCTCTAACACCCAAAAAACCCTGTATTCTGAAACCCAACATGGCTTTGGATAAGAGAGTAAAGATCTACTCCATCTACTCCATTCAGTTGCAGATTTCTTTAAATTGCTGATTCCTTCACTGGCTCACTCTCTCATTCACTCAACAGGTCTTTGCTGCCTTTATCACCTACACACATCCTTCCACCATTGGAGAGGGAATCATCCACTTGCTCAACGGCAAGTGCTCACTGAGTCCTGCTGGATGCAAGACCCTGAACTGGGCCCAGTGAGGGCTGACCTGATGATGGATCAAGCCCAGCTGGCTATTTCAGACCCAAGTTCCCCCATGGAAAGAGCTCACTTTGCACATCCCTCTGTCTCTGCATTGTCCTCTGTGTCCATCTGACTTCTGGTCCAGGCTGGGGTTCCTATGTGCACGAGGCAGAATTGTCTGCTTACCCACAGAACTTGGCATACACGTGGGTCTCAGGAAGTCAAGCACTCTCAGTGACCTTCTACAGATATGGAGAAGGCTACTCTGTTCTTTAAGGTGTTCTCTAAGGTGCCCAGATCGGCAGGGCAAAAAAGACCTCTCTGTGGCTTTGGTCCCCTCAGCCAAGGCCACCTGGGTACTGCTGAGACCCACTCCTTTACATACGATGTCATTTATGGAAAACTGCTGTCTGATAAGAGGATATCTGCCTCTTGAACCTTAAGAGCAGTGAGAGATGTCATTCATTCTAATGGGGGGAAACCAGGGGAGGCTTTCTGGAGGAGGTACTATTAGAACATTTTGAAGAAAGAAAAGGATTTTGAAAGGCCTTGTGTATTTGTGCAGTGGTGGTGGTAGTGTGTGTGTGTGTGTGTGTGTGTGTGTGTGTGTGTGTGTGTGTGTGTGTGTGTATGTAGATAGAAACAGCATCCAAAGAAAGTGCTTGAGAATAATGAAAGTCCAGGTCATGGTGGAAAGGATGATGCTGCCCCCAGATCCCACATCACTGAGACTTAAGCCACCTTGCTTAAGGTTGGGCCCTTCCACGAGTGACCCACATCCAATGAGAGCCAAGCCAGTGATGATCAAGGCAGATGTGTTAAGGCCCAGCTGGTTCTTTCAGATCCAAGTTCCTCCATGGAAAGCACTGGGACCTGCATCTCAGCTTGACATCTCCCTCTACCCAGTCTACTTCCTCCCTCCACCCCAAAGAGCCTCCGTAACAAACATACACACGAGACAGCCAGAGCCTGCTTCCTGAGAACTCACCTGTGACACAGGGGAACTCAGAAGAGGGGCAAGAGGGAACTGTCAGCAGATAGGGCTGGAAAGGCGGGACCTGGCTAGCCCAGAACGCTGTCTCTCCCCAGTTGGGCTTAGAGTTTTCAACACAGGGCCTGGCTGCTCTCAGACTTCTAGGAAGGCTGCTGAAGCCACGAGTTGGCAAGAGCTGAGCACTACCTCTGCCAGGCACTCTTCCAGGCACTTGGTGCCTGTTATTTAGTGACCTCTTCAACCGACTGTACCTGCAGGCATTACAAATCCTTAATTACCCTTCATAGATGAAGAAACTGAACACTGGAGAGGATCAGCAATTGCCCAGATCATGCAGCTGGAAAGTGGCAGCACCTGAAACTGAACGCAACTCTGATACCAAATACAAAAGCCTGTGTATTTTCCCCAAGCCCTCTACCCCTCATAGAACAAAAGTACTGTCATTTCTTAGGGCTGAATCTGTTCAAAAAGTCTGCGTTCTCCAAATGAAGGAAGAAAAACCTAGGTTTTTTTTTTTTTTTTGGTGCTAGCTAAGAGCTCACACTACAGCCAGGGTCAGGACTCCATGCCTGACTTGAGGCTAAGGCCCAGGTGTTACGTGGAGTTTCGGGTTCAGTCTGGGACCATGGGATAGCATTTTTGTCTCACTAAAATTAACTAACCATGACACTACTAGAGCCGTCCTGCTCTCTCAATTCAAACACCATCTTTTAAGAGAGAAAGAAAGCAGAAAGGGAAGGGAGTGGGCGCCAGGGAGCAAGGAGATGGATTTGAAGGGGTTCTATTCAACCTTTTATCCATCATCAAAACCCTCCATCATTAGGATAGCTGTGCCTGTCTGTCCCATAACATTTACAGACAATCATAAAAGGGAGGGTAATGACTGCAATTACAACTGAAGGACTGGTTTAATGAATATTAAACAGCTTTGAACATCAAAGTATTGACTAAAGTGGAAACCTAATATCTCGCCTCTCAGCCCCTTCCGCCCTGAGAAAGGGCAAGGCAGATGGCCCGGCCTTCTGCGGGGCTGTCAGGAACAATTTGCAAGAGTCACCAAGTGGCACTTTGAACAAGTCCTTCTGCCTGGAGGCCAGCCCAAGAAATAAAGGGATCTGCCATTATCTTCTCTGCAGCAATCAGCAGGGGAGAATAGCCTTAACTGGAGCCGCCAGAAGCCCACTGGCCCTTCCTTCCTGGGAGGGGGGGGTTGGTCTACTCAGGTGGGACAGGAGGGGAGCCCACTCAACCAGCATGGCTCAGCAGCAGGGAGGACAGGCAGTGCTGCCCACCAGCCCCTCCCAGCCCCTCTCCTGATTCTATCTTCACATAAATCCTCTGCCTCCAGGCAGGGCTGCTCTGCTCTCCTGGCTTGACTTTCATTCTGGCATTTAGAGTCGAACAAACTCAGTCCCTGTGCTCAGGGAGTTCACAGTCTAATGGTGGGGAAAGGCATATGAACAGGTAACACCAAAAGAGATCGATAACAGTTGGGTATAGACTTCCAGGAAAGCGTGGCTCAGGCCAGTGGAGAAGCACGATAAACAAGGCAGGTCTGCGCCCTCAAAGAACCCTGGTCTAGTGAGAGAGACAGCCATGCCGGCAGTCTATGGGACAAGCGCCATGTGAAAATCCAGGATGAGGGCAGGTGGGGCTCCTTGGCCTATCAGAGAAGGCTTCATGGAGGAGGTGACCCTAGAATTGAGCATGGGAGAGGGAGCAACTCATCTGTGGGACAAGGAAACATAGGGTGCCTAGGAACAGGCAGCTGGTCTCCCCACTAAACCTCCCCCTCTGATCCTGCCACCCACTCTTCTGCCCACTTCCCCGGCACAGCCCTCACTCAGCCAGGCCCCCACAGGTGCTCTGGTGTCTGCAGTTCATGACCAACCAAACAACTTCCACCAAGTCTCAGGCAAGCTGCATCTTCCCTCGATGGCCCTGACCAGTCTTTACCAAGAGTTTACTGGGTGACGGGTGCTTGTTGCTTTCTCAAAGAACCACTTGTATCTCTTGGCTGCAAGATTACTGAGGAGAGCTCTAGCCCTTCTCTAGACACCAGCCTCTTTTGTAAACCAGGAGCACGGAACAGGAATTCATAAAATGGTGGGATGAATGAGCAGCCTCTGTGCTCCCAAGGTGAATGCCAAGCATATGGGCAGACAGAGGTCTAGAGAAGAATCGCGGCCCACGGAAGGAATCCCAGAGTCCTCAGCAGGCCCTCCTGCCTCCTCAGTGGCTCTGGACTCACAGGCCAGTGCTGGACAATGTGACTCTTTGTGGTGATGAAAATTCTAGAGTACATCTGCCACATGCGGCTGGGAGCACCTGAAATGTGGCTAGTAAGACTAAGGAATAGAATTTTAATTGTTTAATTTTAATTAAATGTAAATCGCCACATGTGGCTGGTGGTTACCATACTGGACAGCACAGGTCTGGTCACAAGACCAGACCTGGTCAAACATGCCTGATTTTTTCATGTCTATGGGTCTTGGTAAACACGGTTCCCTATGCCTAAAATGTTTTCCTCTTCTCTATTTGGTTTCACAATGCAGTTCAAGATTCACCTCCTTGAAGTAGCCTTCCCTAGGCCGAGTGAGATGTCTTCTCCTGCACCCACGCCCCACCTTTCTCTGGTCACAGCACCTGCTGTGTAGTGTTGCCTATTTATGTGTCTATTTCAGGTTCTAGATCAGAGAGGTCTGTAGGAAGATGCCCTAGGGGGTTCTGTAGATGCTTCTGGGGCTTTTGCATATCCTCATGCTTGGAAGGGGGCGTCCACTCAGCTGCTATACCTGCAACTTTTGCATGTCCCCATGCCTGGAGGCTTTTACTCAGTCCCTTTGCCTTGTCTTCCACAGAGACCCGGCTGGGTCTCTCCTTCACCCCAGCTGAGCCTCCAGGTCTCCGGACCCAGCAGTGAAGCAGAGGGCAATCCTTTCTCAGGGTGGGGGGGCTCCTTAGGGGAAAGGATCTTTGTCAGCATCATGTCTGTGTCCCCAGTGCCCAGCACAGAGCCAGGCACAGAGATGGGGTGAAGATTCTGGAAGGAGAGAGGCACTGGGCACTGCCTAGGAGGTGGAGTCAGGACTTTAGACCCTGAGAAAATAGTTAGAAGGAAGGCCAAAGCTGAAGTGCCACCTTCACAAGGCATCGGGAGGGGGACTGTGAAAGCAGGTAGAGGGAGTTCCCGCTCCAAATCCCCCGAAATGCCTTTCATTACCATGAATGAGAATGGCTGCTAAATCCTGCAGTAGGCTACAAACTTAACACCCAGTAAATATTTATTGATCACATGTAACCCTTATTAACCCCTGGAGGCTTGGCTAGGCCAGGCTAAGGGATCTGTCTGCCCTCTCGGGTTGGGTTGTCGGTTCGCTCTCCTGCCTCTGCCTCCTACTCTGGGATGCCTGTCCCCTCCACCCACACCCACAGAGCACACCCTCTGGGCCAGGCCTTCTGTGATGAACCCATGACTGAGCTCTCTCAAAGAGCTCATTCTGGGGAAGAAAAGAGATGGGCACATTGTCCTCAAACCTAACTTGAACATAAAACAGTATGAGGCCTGAAGAAGAAGCTGTAACAGGGCACAGATGGGTTGGGGCGGGGGGCAATGTTTGCAAAGGGGAAACGAAGGAAGGCTTCTTAGAGAAGGTGGAATGATCTGAACCTGACCTTGAAAGATGGGCAGGAGGAATGTGGTAATGGGTCAGGGACTGGGAGACCATTAAAAGAAATGGGAATAGGGTGAGCAATGGCTGGGATGGGAGAAGAGCAGGGTGTGGGAAGGAGGCAGGGGGAAATAAGGAGTTTAGATTTTACTCTTAGGTGAAGACCTTTCCCATTCTGGGAAAACACTTGCTGGAGCAAATTCCTAACTCCTGCAGGAAATCCTGTTGCTGCATTACAGCAGTGGGACAGAAACATGAAGCTGAGCACAAGATTCACTCCTTAAGTGCCTAGTGTCCCAGGGCTCTTGCTCTTTATCTGAGAGTCTCTTCTTCACAAAAAGACCATGTTCCCCCAAGGGAGAGGCCATGCAGTGTCCTTTCTCTCCCCCAGCACAGCCTAGCACAGGAGAGGAGGAGGGACCTGGAAAGCCATGCTGACTCACAGTCCAGTTGAGGACTCACCTCCAACACTCATCCTGCCCTTCCTCTGTCAGAATGCCCCCAAATCCCCCCCCCATCACATCTTCCTCCATGCCAGAAACCTCACCACGAGTGTTGTGCTTGAATTAAGCATTGCCCTCTACAGGGTATGTACTCATTCTGCTTTCAAATGACAATTTCCGCCCTCCTCTCTCCCAATGTAGGGGATTCGTAATGCTGCAAATCACTTAAATTATATTCAGGAAGCTTTCCTGCAAATTAATCAGATTTAACTTAATACATTCTCATTCAAAAGAAACCAGTTGACATGTTGAACCTGGATGGATAGGCTTGGTGCGGAGGACACTCCAGGAGACAAAGGCTAAGCCTGCCCCGGGGAGCTCCCAGTCAAAAGAGAGGAGTAGAGACTGGGCACAAGGGACTAGAACCAGGGAGAAGTCATGACTGCCCAAGCAGGGATTCATGGGGCAAGGAGTGTTTGAGAAAAGCAGATTGAATGAGGCAACATATGCATAAGCAATCAGCTCAAGCCTGGGGGCAGCAGATTCTCACTAAATGGTGGCTACGTTTAAACTTCATTCCTTCATTTTCTTCCAGGACTCAAGACGTGGGGAACAAGGTAGTGTGAGGAGCAATGAGAACCAACTTTCCAGAAGAGCAGACCTTGCCGGGGGCTGGGCAGTTGGGCACGGGCAGGGGCAAGGGAGTGGACGCTACGTGTCTCAACTGGAGGGTGTCTGAAGGTTCCCCCGATCTAGCCTCTGTTTCTGATTGGGATTCCCCATCCCAGGCAGTAGGAATGCATTAGCACCCTAAATCCACATGGTTTCCCAGCCACACCCTAACCCAGCCTCCATTTCAGATAGGAAATCCACACTTCACATCCTTTACTTCTGACACCACATGCCTCCTGCTCTGTTGCTCTACAGAAACCCTTCTGTCTTTCTCTTTTCTCTCTCTCCATTTCTATCTCTCCACCTCCTTCTCGTCCTCTCCTTTCTTTCTCCCTTCCCCATGTCCCTGACCCTTGGTATCTCAGCATATGGTATGAGAGAATATGGCCATATATATTTGGGAGGAATCACTTCACAGGCCCCCAACACTGGACCAGCTGCAGAGGGAGCAATAGGTGAAAGACAAGGCTTGAATTCTGGGAGAGGACTACCAATTGGTTGTCACTTCCCACATAGAATCTTGCCAGCCCCGCCCCCAGCACCTGCCACTCTTAGCACCAGGCAACCCGAATTATTCCTGGGTTTAGAGGTCTTCATAGTACTCCTGCCACCTCTCAATTTTCTATTCCCAGAAACAAGCAAACAACAGCCCAACGAGTGGCACAGGCTTGCTTAAGGTCACAATATGGCTTGTGGCAGAGCTGGGATCAGAAGCCAGGTTTTCTGACTCCCAGCTCAGAGCGCTCTTCACTCCATCACCCCTCCTGTGTGCTGACTAAGGTTCCATGAAAAATAGTAACAGTTACATCATGTGGTGCATACCATGTACCACCCATAGGGCTCAGCGCTTTGCATGACTCCTCGAAGAAACACATAGCTCACTTAATCTTGACAACACTATGAGGCCAATACTATTATCTTCCTAATTTCATAGAAGAGAAAACTTAGGCTCAGAGAGGTTATAAAACCTGCAATAAGTCAACAGTGAGTTCACCAAGCTCTATGCTCTTAACCATGGTGAGAGAATGCCTTTTGGAGAACCCAGAAATCCTGATCCCAGTCTTGAGCTTGTCCCTCTTCCCCTCCTCTCAACTCTACTCTCCCTGATAGGGTTTCAGCATGGCAGGGCTCCATCAAGCCTCCTCGAGGGGATGGGACTGATCCCCCAAGCCTGGGCCAGCTACGCTGCAACCCCACTCGGTAGCAGCCTGGCTGGGAGCCGTCAGCCGGCTGTCAACCACACCACAGGAAAAGCGGGATTTCTCCACAGCTGCCCCTGCAGTTCAAAGGAACAGGGGCCCAGAATCTTGGCTAGGATGGCCTGTATTATGACAGGTCCAAGACCCTTAAAAGCAAAAGACAGCTTAATAATGCAGCAAAGAAAACACAAGTCCCTTGGCCTGGCTCTTGAGGGCAGCCAGCAACCTAGTGGGGGACCTGCCAACACCAATCCCTTGTGCTGTCGGTCCCCCTCTGGTAACAGGCACCATGTGCCCTAGGAAAACACAGTGCCTGCCCGGTTTCAGTCACTCCCCCGGACAATGACGGCCTGCTCCCTGGAATGAGCTTGAATGTCTCCCGCCTGCACACAACGGGCAGCCCAGGGTGCTGGTGCAGGGAGGGGGAAGTCGGCTCCAATAACGCACATGTTCCAGGCACAAAAGTTCGGCTATTCAGGCAAGGATGTTATGACCTCCAGCAGCTGGGGCTGCGAGGCCTGGGCTGCCTTGGCAAATACACTTTCATGCTTATTAGAAACACTTCTTTCATGACCGAGGATTTGTTCATTAGTCAGGCAGGGCTACTAACATGGTTTTTTACAAGGATGTCTTATGGCCACCGGATTTGGTGTTCTAGTTCTCCACAAGCCACTGAAAAAGGGGATATTAAACCAAGAACAGATGGGCCCACCATTCTTGAGGAAACCTTCTGCGAATAAGAATTGATGTAATATCAAAAAGTATTTGTAGAGTACCTATTCTGTGTCCTGCACCCTGCAGCACCTTTCACATTCCTTGTATTCTTCGCACTTATTAGACAGAACCTGAGGCTTTGAAATGAGTCAGGGTTTGAGGTTGCCCTGTAAACATGGAGGGGACCCGGGATTTGAACCTGGTTTGTATGACTTTGGGGCATGGTGTGGAAAAACCATTATGCCATGTCAGGTTCCCCAACATGTTTAGTACATTTATCTTCACTCTTTACCCATGCAAAGGAGGAGGATCCCAGGTCCCTGGAGACCATGAGAAAAGCAGAGGAAGGACTCCTTATTCGAGAAGCTGAGCTGGTAGGAAAACCCTCATGTTTCGTTTGACCTGCTTCCCTTCTGTGTGATACCTGATCGAAATAACTGAGCTGTTAGGGTCCTTCTTGCAATGATGTTAAGAACAGCAGGATTCAATGGAGGCTCAAGGTCTTAGAATGCACCTGGGAAGGCAAATTGGGGCACCTGAGAGCAGGTGGAATGAGGAGAGAGGGACTAAGGTTTTGGACTTTTCTCCTCCTCCAAACTTTCTGGATTTCTTTTCCTTTCTCATTAAAAAGTAACCTGAGAATGTTCTTGCCCATGAAATTGTGGAAACTTGGGAATGACCTAAATGTGCTCTGTGGCCATTATAAATACTCTCATGGATATTTATTTACCGGAAAGGAAAGATGTCCATGATATGTGGTGAACTGAACATAGGAGGTTTCTGAAGAGTATGTAGGATCATGACCCTGTTTTTATAAATATGTATTCATCTTTATGCACATATATAGAGAGATACAGGTTCGCAAGGGGAAATTTTTAGAAGGATATATATCAAATGCGAACAGCGGTTGTCCTACCAGAGGGTGGAATTTTATAATTGTTTAATTATGTCTTTTATAATGATTACATTTTAGACAATAAGGCATACTAGCATGGTTTTGTTTTTTAAGAGGAGAAAAAGAGAAAAATACTTTGCAGTCAGATCACTGATTGGGTGGACTTAGGCCAATCACAAAGTCCTCTTCGCTCAACTTCCTCATCTATAAAATGGGGTGCCTACTCTAACCTCCAGAGTTGGCACAAGGGTCAGATGAATCACCTAGCAGTGCCCAGGCCTGTCCCGCCTGCAGCAGCTCCTGTTCTCTGCTTCCCGCGCCTGCCTCTCCCCAGTTCTCACTGCCTGTCTCTCGCCACCCCCTGCTCCACACTCCTCCCGCCCCCGGCTCTCCTCTGTTCTGTCTGCAGTTCTCTCTCCTTCAAGCCTTTCTGGTCGTTTCTTCAGCCCATGATGGCCAAGGAGCCAGCTCAGTCCAGGCACAGCCTTACTGGTGTCCCAGCTGGGCAGCAGCAGGCTACAGGAGGGCCCCCGGCTCCTCACGTCACAGATGGAAGCAGTTTTAGGAGGGGACAGTTTCAGCATTCTGGAACACCTGCCCCTTGCAGCCCTTTTCCATGCAAGGAGGCTGTTCCTCAGGCAGCTATGCCGAAACGGCAGCTTGCAGAAGGCGGGGTAGACTTACTCTACAGAGTTGAGTGCACGAATCTAGGCTGGCAGAGAGGAGCTGGATGTCACAAAGGCCTTCCTATCCTCTTTTGCCTCATCTCCCACTGCCCTCGACCGCCCACTTTCCGGTCCAGCCTCCTGGGTGTGCTGAGCTGTTAGTTACCACTCAACCTTCACTCCTGCTTTTCTTTTTGCTGCGTGTGCTCTCAATAATCATTGACATCTATTCAATTCTTGGGGGCACATGTTCTAATTCTCACTTTAACTGTGGGAGACAGAGACTCTTACTACCCCCATCTTACAGGTGAGCAAACTGAGGCTTAGAAAGGCTAAGTAACCTGTCTGAGGTTAAAGCCTAGACAATTCATCCTCTAGGACTGAAGCATGATCTCCTCGAGAGGCCCTTCCCGACTCCCCAGCCTGGATGAGCGACTCCTCCTCTCAGCCCCCACAGCTCTGACTGTCCAGGACCACCTGGTCATTATATGCTGAACAAGAACAGTTGTAATTAACCAACAAGGTTCTAAGATGGCAGTGGGAAGTAGTGAGGATCCTGTCACTCAAAAGAGCATGAGAATGGGTTAGTGACCCTCATTCACAAGGCCGCAGTGGACCTGCACTGGGTAGATGTTCCCTCCCCTTGCGGGAGCCCAGGAGTCTCCTTGAGGTCCCAAACTCTGGAGCAGTAAGGTAGTGTAGTCGTCAGAAAAAGCAGACATGCATACTGCATGGCCAGGGCCAAGTCAACTCTCTCTCTCTGAGCCTGCCTCCTCATCCAAAAAAACAGAGATAAAGATACCTACCTCATATAGCGTTTTGCCCTCATATCCATGCTCTCGTTTTTCAGTAGTAATAAGCCTTCTCATTTCCAGCCAGGCACATGGACACCCAGAAGACACCCTGTTTCCCAGTCTCCCACACAGTTCAGTGTGGCCAAGCGACCACGTTATAGCTATTGGGATGTGAGCAGAGCTGATGGGTCTAATTTCAGGGTCTGCCCTTCTCCTCACCTGTGTCTGGAATGCCCACAGCAGAGGTGTCAAGTCACTTTGAATGGAAGGCAAAGCCGATGACTGCAGAGAAGAAGTGAAAGCAGTTGCACCCTCCATAGTTTCCTGAAACAGCGCGCCAGCCCCAGCCAGGACTTTTACATGAGGGAAAGCATAAACGTCTAACGTAAAGCCACTCCACCCTGAGACTGAAGCCATATTCCTTCTAAAAGCCTCAGGGGCCATCATGATGATTAAGTGAGAAGATGCTTATAAAGAAACACTTCAGTGGAGAGTAATACACAGGAGGGATACTGACAGTTAAATTCATTGTCTCCAGTGGGGTAACCCTTGGGGACCCACTCTGCACAAGCTTGGGAGTGACTCCACGCCCTCTAAGACAAGTCTTCTCAGAAACTGCCAGTACCTTTTCCCTAGGCCTTTCCTAAGACAGAAAGAGTAAAACAGGAGAGAAATGGGAGAAAGACACAGACATCAGGCAATAAGTGTCCTTTCTTCTTAGAAAAAGAAAACAAGCTGAAGGAACTGAGTCACAGAAGCTGCTGAACTCATTTAGGACAATGGACCGTCAGTCAATTCTCTGGGCAAACATCCAATCTGCAGACACCACCCTCACATGGATGAGGCCCTAGGCATGGCTCCAGCATGGTTCCTGCCCTAGGAGGAGCTCAGGGGCTCCTGTGAGCGCCTTGTGTCCCCTGCAAAGCCACAGATCCAGAGGACTGGCCCCATCTCCTCCCTCCCTGTGTTGTCTCCAAACTGTCTGTCCACAGGACTGGCTATGTAACTTGCAGAGCCCAGCGCAAAATAGAAATGAGGAGCTCCTTGTTCATAAATTATTCAGAATTTTAAAACAGTGACAGCAGAGCATTGAAATAAGCACGGGGTCCTGTGTAACACACGGATCTCACGCCCGTGAAGCAGCCCTGCCCCACTCGACACCCAGCACTCTGTATGCGCACAGTAGGCAGCCATCGGGCAAGCGTTTGTTGGAGCGAATGGAATCTGTGTGGATCGCACAACCCCGAGTACTTTGGCTTCATCATCAAAGCAGTTGGACTGGATGTGGTTTTGTTTTTCTTTTTTCCCAGACCCAATTCTTTACATCTCTTGGAGGAGGAGGCCGAGGGAGGCATGGGGGTCAGAGGCCAGAGGTCACACAGAAAACAAACTTCCCTGAATGACTGAGTGGGCAGGAGTGAGCAACAGGCATTTTGGAGCTGTTGCCCTTGTTTCTTGCCACAAGATATAAACTAATCTATTTAGTTAAAAAAACATGGTTTATTGCAATCTAAGTAATTTGTATTTCTTTTTCTACCACAAGATGTAAACTAATCTAGTTAGCTAGAGCAAGTTGGTTTAACTGAATTCAGAGTAATTACCTTCCAAAGCAAAGCGATGTGTGTGTTTTTTTGGTTTGCCTGGCTTTCTTTTTTTTTTTTCCTTTCCAGTATTCAAAGGTTGAGACGTATATGTACTTATGATTAAATAAAACCCAGCCGTCTTTTGGTTTTGGTTTGCTGGGGCCTTGGCCTTTCTGGAGGGTCTCAGCCTCCAGCACCACCACCTGGGATTTCCCGAAAATGTGCTGGAGGTGGCATGGAAAATCCAGTATGTGCTCTGGTGGAAAAACAATTTGTAACAACATTTCCTGGAGCAGCAGAGTTTTAACTCATTGGGAGGGTATTTACATATGCTGGGAGGGCTTAGAGAGGGCAGCCCAAGGGTTGGGGGGATCACTGGGCCTCATCTCAGTCACCTCAGGCCGGGGCCCTCTGAGGTGGCACCTCTGGGTTCCCAGCCTTGCACAACAGGGGACACTCACTCTTCTCGGGCCTGCCGCATCCTGTGTGAGTCCCAGCATCTCATACTCCCTGGCCATTACCATTTCCACGGGATGGGGGACAACTGAGGCTCAGAGGGAGGAAATGACTTGTCCGGGCCACAAGGCTAGGAAGCAGCCCAGGGCCGCTTAGCATTCCTAATCAAGAATCGACTGTGCCTTCCACCAGAGCCCAGATGACTGCTACTCACATAGCAAGTGAATGTCTGGGCAGCTCTCGACTGGGAGAAAGCTCTTCCTCATTTACCAGTTCAGCTTCCCCAGCAGGCCCAGGTCTGTACTCTGCAATCCTCTCTTTCCTTTCCTCCTACAGACATTTGGGGAAAGTGACTTTGTCCTCCCCAGTTTCTCCTCTCCATGCTGAGCCCAGCTCTTGCACTTCCTTGCAGTTCGCAGGGGCATCACTCTCACCTTCCTCTAGATGGGATTAGCTCTCTCCTGAGCATGCAGGAGCCCTGGAGAAGTGCAGCCTTTTATCCAAACTGCCCTGGGGCTGGGGACAGGATTTGCCTAGAGCAAGCCAATATGGTTTCCAGTGGTTAGCCTGCTGGAAGAGGGACACTTGGGAGTGACCTAAGCATGCTCTGTCATTAGAACCGACATGGTTTCTAACCCCTAGACCAGGTATCTGTACTTCCCCACCTGACTTTATAGATGCTACTCTAAGTGGCTGCTTTTTTGTCCCTTGAGACCCACGTGGTGGTCAGCAACCCACAGTTAGGGAGCCATATCAAACCGTCTGGGCAGTGTAGAGTTCCTACTTCCCTTCTCCCTTCCTTCCTTCCCACCTGGTCACGCTGCCCATCACCTGGCCCAAGAGAAGAATAGCCATGACCTTTCTGATTGACAACAACAGGAAAAGACCAATAAACAAGAAGACAAAGAGACTTAAGGTGAGGAGGAGAAAGAGCCTACATAGGAAAGTATCTCTTTTAATCCTCACATCAGCTCTAACAAGAATTATTACTGCCATTTTATAGATGAGGAAACTGAGACATGGTCAATTAATTTGCCCACGCTCAGCAACCAAGTAAAAAGTAGAGCCAGGCCCAGCCCCGCCTGACTCCACACCCTGTGTTATTTCTACAGCCCCATGTGGCCACCTGCCTGGATAAGATGCTGAACTACTCACTCTTTCGCAGCTTCCAGATCCTTTGTAGAATTCCAGTGTTCCCAAATATATCATGTGGTAGGGTCTGGATAATTAGAAATGGGGGCAAATCTTTCACCTTTGGAATGAATTCCAGCACCTGGCAGGTTAAGCTGTGATCCCCGACCCCTGCCTGTGTCCCTGAAGGCTGGGCCAAAGATCGCAACCGCCTTCCTTTGCAGTTGCCTTGGTAAAATGACCCCGGCCCTCCACTCCAAGGGTCAGAACTAGCCCCCAGAGCATGAGCATAAGGCAGACACCAGCGTGGCAGGAAGACGGGGGTCTGACCTGAAACCTCTCACAAACACAAATGTTTTTCTTAGAAAATTTCCTCCCCGCAGCTCCTTTGCTCGGGCTCCTGTCCTGATGACCTGGACAGATTCTGTGGTGCCTACTGTGAGAGGAACAGGGGGCTCCTCAGGGACAGCAAGGGAGCCAGGTGCAATGTGAAGGGCTGCAGGAATGAATGAAGGGAGGGCCCAGAGCCAGCCCATGTTCCCCGGGGGCAGTTTTAGCAGCAGTGTGCAATTTGGATAATTGAAATTAGGGGTGAGTGCTGCAACACAAGAAGCCAGCTTCCAAAACAAACAGAAAAGGCTACCCCAACACCCACTGGCCGCCCTCCCTTCACTGCCAAGCCTTCTAGGGTGTCTGGACCCAGCTCCCTCCAGAGAGAAAGAGCCCGTCTGTTGACAGTTAAGAAGGCCCGAGTCAGCAGAATCTGAACCAGGCCTTGGTGGGGCATGGAGATGAAGGTACCCTTCCTGTGAGGGTCGAGAACTCACCTGAGCCCTTCACTTATCCATCCAACAGGCACTGGCTGGGCCCTGACCACATTGGGCTCCAAGTTGAACACTGGGGGGCAATGCGGAACCAGATAGACACATTTCTCGGTACCCAGTGCAGTGGTATAGACCTGGCTAGACATGTCCCTGCCCTCCAGCAGCTCCGTCATGGGGAAGACAGACACAAAAGCAGCCATCTCCAATACAGAAAGACAAACACCATGAAGCAGGTGGATTAGCAAGGAACAAGAGCACCTGAGCATAAGGCGGGGCAGGCAGGGCTTATTTCCTGGTGTATTCCAAGTACTCAGAAGAGTGCTGGCACACAGTAGGCACACAGATAGCATGTCCTGTTGCTGCAAGGAGTGAGACAACCAGAGACAGGCATTCCAGGCATCAAGGGAGGGGGTGACCTATGCAGGAGACTGGAAGTAACGCCCTAGTACTTGGCCTCAGGAGGCCAGAGAAGGGGAGTAGAGGCTACGGACTCTTCTCAAAGGCCTCTGAAGGTGCTCAAGTTCACGTTCTGTCAGTGATGGATTCTGGAGCCAGAGGCACGGGGGCTTCCATTTAATGCATGTGTAGTACACCTAGGCCCCGCACCAGTTCATTCACACTTGGGCGCATAAAGCTGCCCTGCCCAGCCCCACCCTATGACAGGTTGAGAGAGTCTTTGCTGACCCATTTGATGGAAGAGTAAGTACGATACAAGTGGAAGAACAGGTGCCAGGGCTCACACGGCTTTTAAGAGGCTAGGCAGGGATTCAAAGTCAGGTGATTTAGGACACCACATGCTCTTTCACTTCCTGGAGCGGAGTTTAAGTCTCAGGGTAGGGTGGGAACAAAGGCCAGGTCTTTGTGTCCAGCTGTTCAGACAAACCAGAAGACTCTGGCTCCTGTGGCATGGGCGGGAGTGCTCTGTCAGTCACAGTCTCCTGTCACAGGGCATGAGGTAGCTGTCGGACCCTGGGAGCTGCACACACGGGGTGAGCCCTGCTGTGCCCCCACTCCCCCTGTCTCCCAGGCGGTGACCCCAAGCTGCCGCATAGCCATGGCTGACAGGTCTCCGGGAGACACCTGTTTTTCATTGCAGGCCCTGTGGCTCTCTGGCAGCGGCTGTGTTTGCTTTGGGGGGAGGGTGCAGGGTGGGAGGGGAAAGCCGTTTCTGTAGGTCTGCAAGGACCCTGGGTTGTGGAGGAGGCCACAGACAGCCCCGAAGGAGACCGCAAGAGGGAAGGCATGCCTAGGGCAGCAGCGGGTGCCGGGAGGTTCACTGCTCTTCCAGCAGGGGATTGCAGACTTAAGAGGGGCATGTAGTCAGCAGCAGGGGAGATGAAACTGCTAAGGGCCGGCCCTTAGAGAGACCTCTTCCAACTTCACTGCCTCCCCTTGAAGTCGTTCACTGTTGGGAGCCCTGGAAATATAAACACACCCCAGCATCAAGGGGCTCCCGGTCTGGTGGGGGACTGTGAAGAAGACCAGCCGTGTGATGAGCACTGTGACCAAGGGCAGCAGCAGAGGGCTGGGGAAGGGGTGCATGCAAGGCAGGAGTAGTTAACCACAAGGAAGGCTTTCAAGAGGAGGAGGCACGTTGTGGCATCTTGGAGGTCAAGTACAGGTGGAAAAGGAGTAAACGACATCTCACACAGGACAGGGAAATAGAAGGCGTGAAAATTCTGCGCACTGGCTGAATGGCCAGAAAGTTACCTTTGCTGGAGAAGGGCCAATAGGGAGGTTGTAGTACCCACACCGGCAGGGGGTCAAACTCCGGGGCTTGTACCCCCTCTCTTAATGCCATCCCACCTGGTGTCTTCTCTCATCCTATTTAAGCCTACGTTCCCATTGTCTTCCTGTCTCCTTTTCCGTTTCACACCCTCCCCTGTCCCTTCCCAGCTGTGATCATGAGACATAGTCTCGAAAGCGCTTGCTCTGTCTCAGGCACCAGCTGAAGCGCTTTACAGTTTAATGTTTGCACTTGAAATCGTTCTGTGAAGCAGCTGCTATTTTCCCATTTTGCAGTTGACGGAACAGGCCCCGAGAGGCTAAGTGATTACCCATGATCACCCACACCTCCTGCAGAGCAATGCCAGGGATGCTTCTAGAACAGACAGACGGTGCTCAGGTGTCATGAACTGGGCTCAGCACAGAGAACCGGCCTCAGGACACCCATGGAAGATTGTGGGCCACAGGGGTGATAAGAGAGAGTTCCACAGGATCTGGGCAGGCAGTCCAGATAGGGCAGGAATTCCAGAAGCCACTAGACAGTGAGCCTGAGATGCTGGAGGCATACGGGGGGACCCAAAAAAACCGGAATCATTTGTTGGAGGGTGGGCCTTTTATAGTACAAGTTTCTCCTGCTAGGTGAACTGTTTCATTAGCATCAGTGGTCAGTGTATCAGCTAGTGTTGTTGTGAGAGGCTCCATTTCGCTTCAGCTATTTATTTATTTATTTATTTATTTATTGGGCAATTCTTTCTACATGTTTGCCCATTTCATGATGGGTGATTTACAAGCGTGCCTACCCACACCATGCTGAGTGTTCAGCAGTTTTTGACCAAATACAGCATGACCCCTGTGCCCCACCCTCCCTCTTCTCCCAATCTCACCCAGAGTGGCTTTTTTTGGGGGGGGCGGTTTTCTCAGATGAAAAAAATCCTCAAAGAGAAACATTTTGCTTATGTGGAAGAGGTGAAACAAAAAAAAGGCAGAAGCACTAAAAGGCGTCAAGACTGATGAGTTCAAAAACTGTTTGGAGCAGTGGAAAAAGAGCCTTGACAGATGATTACATCAAACAGGGAATACTTTGAAGGTGACTGCAGTTTAAACATGTAAGAATAAATACATAATTTTTAATAAATAAATTCTGGGATATTATTTGGGTTCCCCCTCATATGTCCAGCAAGGTCCTCTGAGATTCTAGTCTATCTTTCCTGCCACTGTGGAAACCCATTCCCTCATGTCTGGGAGTGGGTAGGTGTCAGGGCAGTGTGGTGAGAGAGGCTGCTGTCTCCATCACTCATAGGACACTCCTCCCAAGCTCTAATGGCTCAGAAACCAGTATTTTTGCCTCCCTCCTGCCTTTTCCTGAGCATATCCTCCTGAATTTCTGCTATCCATCTACAGCACACGTGTTGGCCCTCATGTGTGTGCTGCAGGGCAAGCGCTTTAAAGCCAGGATGGCTGGGTTTGGTTCTGTTTGTTTTATGAAGAACTGCTCTTTCCCATTACAAACTCTGTCAGCATGCACTGCTGTCCTGTCTCATTCTTACAATAGGCATTATTCCCATTTTGCTGCTGGAAGAGCTGAGGGCCAGAATACTGTAATATAGCAAGCAAGGATACTACTTAGATTTAGAAAAACAGTCTCCTATTTACTCAGTTTTAAAGGACCAGTCAACATGTCACCTTCTCCCCAGAACCTTCTGTGGCTCCTCGGGCTGCCTTGCATGGAACTGAGACCCAGGTTGTGTCACACTATGTGGAAAGTTTACCTATCTGCATCTGTGGCTGGCTGTGAACGCTGTGTCTGGACACATAGCAAGTGCTCAACAATCGTGTGGCAAGTGAATGTATCAGAAAACATTAGCCACGGAATTTGGAGAACTTACTGTTTGTAAGCAATGGGGACATGAAGAATGTAATCAACCCTGTCAGTTAGATGCTACTGGTCACATTTTACAGAGAAGAGAACAGGCTCTGAGGGACCTGAGGGACCTGTCCAAGGTCCCATAGCTAGTAAGTGGCAGAGCAGAACCTGAACCCAGATCTGATTCTAAACACAGCAGCCTTAGCTGCTATTCCACCATAAATAAATTCCTGCTGACTTTGCGAATCTCCCTCCCTCCTTCCCTTCCTTTCCTCTGAGACAGGCAAGCAGGGTAGAGGAAGCTGCTTGGAAGCATGCACACAGATAATAATCAGGAAGGTTGGCTATAAACCATGGTGGGGCTGGGAAGAAAGAAGACCAAGCTCTTCACACCCAGCTAGGCTCACCCAGGTCTGCACGCGAGGGAAAACTAGTGACCATGACCAGAGTCAGGGCTAGGGTGAACAAATCTAAGAACTCGATCTGAGCCGTAGTTTGAACTGAGGTTCTGTCTGCCCTGGCTGACCAGGGGCCAAGGAATTTGGGAAGCTCAGGCCTAAGCAGCCCCAGAAAACCACATCAGGAGCTAAGAGACTCTCCTTCCTCCTCTCTCGCCTGGAGGACTCTTGCTCATGCCTGGAGGCCCTGCTTGGATGCCACCCCTCTGGGCTGTCTCCTTGGGGTCCGTTCACTCCCTCTCAGGGTGCCTGCGGCCCTCCAGGCTGCCTGGTGCACAGTCCCCATGTGCCTTAGGCACCTGCTTTATCGTAGGTCCCCCAGGTAAGCACAGGCAGAGTGCTCTGCTTGTAAGATGAATGGATCAACAAACTACACACATCCGATGTTGCACACATGGCTAGAAAGTAGCAGAACAACTGAGCTGTGGGTCAGTGAACAAGTGAATGAATAAACAATTACATGAACAAATGAGAAAGGAAGTAAATAGATGTGTGGGTAGGAGGGTGAGAGAGTGAGTAAATGGAATAAGTGGCTAGCCGGGTGCTCAGCCCTCCCCACAGTGAGGTGTTCAAGGAGATGGAAACATCTCTTAGCCATAGCGAGCTCCAGGAATCTCAGGTGAACCAAACAGCAAAGTCTATTCTGAGAGCTGACCGGGGCTGCAGTCCCATCCCTGTGCGAGCTAGCAGTGGGGGTAGAGAGAAGCTTCCTGCCCTCAAATCCCTACTGGAAAGTTGGAGAAAGCAACTCGGCCCCTGGTTGGGCTCCACTATTGCCTGCCAGGTGACCTTGGGGAAACCAGCACCTCTCTATGGGCCTCAGTCTCCCCGTCCGTATGATGAGAAGATTGGGCTAGATTGGAGAGTTTGTAAGAATCTTCTAGCAGAACACTTCACAGGGCAAGAGTTCTAAGGGGGATGTGACACTCAAGGGAAGAAAACTCACATCTCCATGTCACTTCCCATGCCCCAGCGGGGTCACTGCTCCAATCAGCTCCTATTCTCAGCTCTTCTAACATGGCATGCCAAGTGCTCAGAAGGGGGAATCTGGGAGGGCTTCCTGGAGAAGTAGGTGCTGACACTGGGCCAGGAAGGCTAGAGAGGATGTAAATAGGGGGAGAGGGGCTGAGAGGGCTTCTGGGTACAGCACAGAGCATCAGCAATACCTGAAGGCAGAATGTTTCCTTAGGTAATGAGAGACCAAGTGATGAAAAGGAACCTAGGAACACACAGGCCTCAGCATCCCGAACAGCTTTTATGCAGAAAGTTTAGTTGTTCTGCTACTTTCTAGCTATGTGTGAGACATTGGTATGTGTGTAGTAAGGTGGGCTCATCATGGTACCTGTACCATAGGATTTTCCTGAGGATCACGGAGTAGGAGCTCAGCATCTCTGTGAGTCAGAGGCAGGTGTTTTATCCTGTACAGTGAGGGCAGTGGGATTCAGAGAGGGGAAGCAATGTGCCCACAGTCACACAGCAAGCCAACTCTAGGTTTCTGGACTCCTTGCCCTGGGGCCCCAGTAAATCAGAGGTGAAGCGTGCTAAAGGTTTAAGACATTAGTCTCTCCTGTCCTTTAAATGATATATGACTGAGACCACGTGACTCTGAGAGCATTTTCATCCAAAGGAGTAGTGCTTCCACACTCAAGGTGGCTCTGGGGAAGTTGGGTGTTTACCCCAGGGGGTTGCCCCACTAACCTGCTCTGGGGGGCTGCTGTCTCTTTAGAAGCCACTCTGGAAGCTGAAAAGCATTCTTCAAGATGCTCTGAAGGTGGGACACCTTAGTCTTCTGGGTCCAGTTTCTGGAAGCAGCTAAGACTCTTGTAGTCAAAGCTCTGAGGGAAATAGAATTTAGTCACTCTGCATCGGTCACTGGCAGTACCTGTCCCCTGTCGTGAGCCGTAACTCCATGCAGGACAGGGACCCTCGCTTCCTTATCAGTGTTTCTGCAGTGCTGAGCACAGGGCTGCACATAACAGGTGCTTCAGGATGAATGAATGAACAAATGACACTGTGAGATCTAGAGCACTTCTTAGCCATCACTTGGTCTAACCCTCATATTTTATGGATGGCCTGGCAAATGGGAGGGGCTTTCCCAAGCTCATTCAGAGTCAGTGGTGCATCCAGACCTGCAATCCACTCTCTTGGACTTGGACTTCACATAAAGTGCTCCTTCTGCTGCACAGCCGCCTTCACTATGGAATTTACTAGAGGAATTTAGAAACACCTTCGAGGTTTGCATTCTCAGCTCCCTATACCACACTTGGCCTAGACACACACACACACAGTCGTGTTTGCTGAACTGGAACACAGAATTTCATCTGTGCTTGGCGCTCACTGAGACCTGTCACTGTATGTTTGGGGTCTTGGTGGTCTCTGTCCCCATCTTTAGACTCCCCAGGTATGACAGGTCAGGGTAGACTGACTGATGGGTCAGGATGACCTGTGAATTTCCAGAAGTACAGACTTTCTGGGCTAGAGACACAAATATGCAAGTTTCCTCTGCCACCAGGGCCAGCAGCTAGGAAGCCAAGTCCCACGGAGGGGTTGGGTTGAGCAAAAGCTTCCTAAGCCCTTCCCAGACTCCCCTCAAGACTCCTCGGACTTTTCAAAGGTATCTGGTCTGTGGCACACACAGCATTTATGATAAGAGAGGAAACAAAACATCACTGCCTCCCTTCAGGCATCCCAGACATCTCTCTCTCTTCTTATCTACTTAGGCAGCAGTATCTCTGCTCCATTATGGAACTGGTTGTTCAGATTTTGTTGTATGTTGCAAAGACGCTTCTGAAAGCCTGAGTGTGGGGCTCAGAAAAACCAACTGTCTCTGAAATGCTCTTTGGCTTCATGACCTTTTATTTACAAAGCACCTACTATGTGCAATGAAGTGTGCTAGAAATTGTGATGCAAGGCCAGTATACTCTGTAACCCTTGTATCCCCAGCATCTAGTAAAGAACCCCACAACCAAATACAGAGGAGTAACTGAATAAATGACTAAAAAAGAAAAATGAGGGACCTGATGTGTATTAGGTACCTAATATATGTTAGTGTCTGTATGAGCTCACTATTCCACACCTCAGCTGGAAAAGTAGATCCTGTGATCCCCAGCTGACAGGTAAGGAAACATATTCAAAGAGGGAAAGTAAGCTGCCATGGCAACCCAGCAATTGAGGGGCAGAGCTGGGGTGCAGACTCTGGGTTGCCCGACTGCCAAGCCCATGTCCTTTGCACCGTCTCCTCCAGTGCTCCAGGCCTCTGTTCAGATAATGGAATGATTAACATCTGCACTCTCTCCTGTGGTTCTCTGGATAAGCAGCAGTGTGAGCTGGCCAGGGGGCTAGAACCCAGGCTGATGTGTGCCTAGCCTAGAGCCATGGACAGAGTGGCTGCTCGCTATCTCTGTGGAGATTGACAGAATCAATAGGCCTCGGTCTGGGCTCCACCAGAGGCCAAGAGCAGGACTGAGTGGGTGACCAGGGTCAGGACCTGGCCTTGGGCCACGTAGGACTAATTGGGGCCAGGGTTTAATCCTAGGGTTAAGGCTGAAGCTTGTGGTTAAGAACTCAGAATGAACAAGGTGGAACACAACACAGGTTCTAAACCTTGTCCTAATCAACACCACACAGAACTCAGCAGAACTAAAAACCAGCCAGAAAGGTGTCAGGAGTGGAGTCCCGTGGGCCTGGACTTCACTTGGACTGGCATGTCACTGGCTGGGTAAGCTTGGGCACGGGTCTGGTTCTCCCTGAGCCTCGGCTCCCATCTATCCAGTGGGAAAACTGCATGTTCCTGTGATCCCTCCCTTTCCTCACCTCCCAGATCCAATCCAACAGGAAGTTCTGTTGATGTTACCTTCTTGATGCGCTCAAATCTGTTCTCTTCTTTCATCTCTTTGACACCTCCCCTGGAAGCCAAGAATCATTTCCGAAGGTCCTACATCTACTCTGACCTCCCTCCCACCCATTCTCTGCAGTCTGCTGATGGTGGCTTTTTTCTTTTCTTTTCTTTTTTTTAGGTGAGAAAGTAGGATTTATTAAGAAAACAGAAAATCTCCCATAGCGGGAGGGGACCTGAAAGGGCCTGCTCAGTGGCCTTTTCAAAAGGACAAATCTGCTCATGGGACTCCCTTGTTTAAAACCCTTTGAGGGGCTCCCTAGCCCCGTAGGCTAAAGCTAAAGATCCTGAGTGGGCTTATAAGCCTTAAGGGCTGGCCTCTGCCTTCCTCTCAGCCTCAGACAAGACACACTGCACAGTTGCATACACAGCCACTTCCTTCCAAGTCTCAAGTGTGCCAAGCCTTTTCTCACCTCATGTCTTCACACTCAAGGCTCCTTGGCCTGGAACCCTCCTCTCCCTCACCTTCCCCTGCCCATCCTGCTCAGCCTTCAGGTCATCTCCTCAGAGAGTCCCAGGTCAGTCATCCGCGTAGGATCTGTCCTACTTCTCCTTTATGGGACTCATCACCCTGGTAATTAGATGCCACATTCGGGTGCTTACTAGTTCAAGGTTAGTCTTGGCCACTGGATTCTCAAGAAGGAAAGGAATGGGGCAAATTGTTGGATGCAGTATTTTCAGCACCTAACCATGCTGGCACACAGGCAAGTTTCAATGTAATACATTTATAGGGTGAATCAATGAATCCTAGCCATCCCTGACTATTCCCAGGCTATTAGGACGGTTTCATCACAACTGGCTCTTCAGTGGTGTGATGGTTAATTTTATGTGTCAACTTGGCTCAGATATTTGGTCAAAATATTATTCTAGATCAGATAAGGTTAACACTTAAGTCAGCAGATTTTGAGTAAAGCAGACTACCGCCTATAATGTGGGTGGGCCTCATCCAATCAGTTGAAGGTCTTAATAGAAAATGCCTGACTCCATGGAAGGAGAGGGAATTCTGCCAGAAGAACACCTTGGACTCTTCCCCAGATCTTCAGTGTGCCAGCTTACCCTATTGATTGTGGACTTGCACCTTACAATCTGCTGAGCCAATTCCTTAAAATCTCTCTCTCTCTCTCTCTCTCTCTCTACACACACACACACACACACACACACACACACACACACACACACACACACACCATTAATTCTATTCCTCTGGAGAACCCCAACTTATTCAAGTAGTGACTGCAATTTATGGTCTAGAATGATCCCGGCCTTTACTCAGTCTTCAACCTCCACTCAAAAAAGCAGCTGCATAGCCTGAAGTCTGAGGTCTCATGGTGACATTATGACTCTGCCACCGAATATGAGGGGGCCTCCCACCTGCACCATGCAGTTTCCCACAGGTGAAAAGTGGGTCCCAGTGAAATCCTGCTCAAGTGTCTTGGTTGCTTCCAGGAATCAGACTCAGAAGACCAAGGTTTACTCCCTTCAGAACCATCCTGAGGAATGACACAGACTCAAAAGCAGGTCAAGGTAGAAGACGATACAGCAGTGCATTGCAAATGGAAAAGTACAACTCATGAGCTGAAAAGCTCTTCTCCCGAGCCAGCACCCAATGCTCAGAAAGCGGACTCCCTTCCTGTAACACAGTTCCCTAAATAACTCACACCAAGGCCACTCACTTTCTCTGAGAACAACAGGAGAAGCAACGGGATAACAGAGCCATGAAAGATGATTCCATTAGCAGGACAGGTGTGTCCAGCCCTTTTCATCCCCTGTTTGGTCCCTACCTTCTCAGACTTGACCCCCAGCTGGGGTAGACTGCTGGACAAATTGTGTGGCATTTTCAAAGCACTAATTTTGCCAGCACTTAGCCTGAAAGAGGAGCAGAAGTAAGCAAGGAGAGGATACCTACATTCAAAACTTCCTCCCACCGTTCTTCTTGGGCCTCCCACTGTTCTTCCTCTAGGGCCATAGCAGACGACCCGCTGGCCTTCCTGGTGGTGGGGATGCTGCAGGGAGCTTTCTTAGTCATAGTTCCTTAGTGACTACGAATCTATTGCTGTGAAAAGGGCAAGCAGGATTTAGCAAACAGTGGGGTCAGGCTCAAGTGTAGGTGTGACACCCAATGGCTTCGATTCCTGAGAAGCCACCTATTTCAGAAAGTAACTGACTCTTGCCTCTAATATTTCCAGCAAACTGGTCAAGGCTTTTTGAAACTCAGTTCAGAGACCTCCGCTTCTCTACCTCTTAAGATAGGACAGAAACCACTCACGATTCCAGTTTTGATCAGTCTTATCTCTAGTTCCTTCTTATTCCTTTCCCTCAAAACAACCCTATTCCATCTTCTGGTGTCCTTACAGTTTCATGAGGATAGACTGAAAATAGACTTTAAAGACATATTAGCACTTCTCAGAGCCTTTTATGCTTCACAAGCTAAGAAGAATTTAAGAAGTATTAAGGAACAAAATTGAAAAAAGGGAATGAACAAGGATGGGAAATAATAATTTTTATGTTTTATACTGAGAATAATTCTGGTTAACATTCTTCATGGGTTTCAAGAATTGACCTCCAAGTGAATGGTAACTGACCTTCAAGTGCACAGGGAAAATCTCTGTACTGTAACAACAGCAGCAAATAACATTCCCTGAACACTAATAACTTACCAAGTTTTGTTTCATACATGTTCTTTCCCCGAATCCTCACTGAATAGCCCACAGAGGTGGTTTCCAGTCTCTCTGTTTCACACAGTGCTGAGGATGCCAGGACCTCATGCTCTGGTTTGGTTTGGATTAGATCTCAGAGGTCACTATTTGTTCTATAAAGCAAAGTTTCTCTGGGGGTTCATAAGATGAAGCACATCTTTCTTTGAGCACTTACTGCATGCCTAGCACAGCTAAGCAGTGTACGAGCATTCTGCCTCATTCTTAGACTCACAAAACAAGCACCATTCTCCTTTTTTTCAAAGAAAAGAAACAAATGCCCCTGAGTCCAAGCCTGCCACAGTGCAGAAGGAGAGGGATTACAGAAGAGGTTGGTGTATGTCTTCATTTATATATATCTTTATTTTCTCTCAATACATATTATAATTTTAGGATAGAAGCATTACACATCTTTTGTTCAACTCTTCCCTACGTAGTTCATGTAAATGTGATATTGTGAATGTAACAATCACTTCAATTTCATGCTCCATTTGTTTCTGATACATCGAAATATAGCTGACTTTTATATGTGAACATAATATTGAATGGCTCTGCTTATTCTTATAATTTGCATATTGTTTTGGATATTTTAGGTAAATCATATATTATCTGTGAATAACCAAAACGGAATCATTTCCTCTCAAAAAAAGAGGCAGCGGAGGCCCTGCCCTCGCAGCTTCCCACCAAGTCACAGAGGAAAAGGCACAGCGGTCCAAGGATGAGAGTGGGAAGGAAAGCCTCACCCCACCCCCACAGTGGCACAGCTCAAGAGTGCATTTGCCTTCCCTCTCTGCAGACCTGCCCTGGCCAAGCCACGGCTCTGGGGGCTGCCGGAGCCAGGATGAGATGCTCCCAGCATCTGGAGAGGAATAAAGGCTCTGTCCCGGAAGCTCTGGCTCCCAGGAAGGAGTGCTGGTGCCCTGACTCAACTTGCTCTGCCAGGGCCCTCCCACTTCACAGGACTGTTGGTCCTGGCAGCTCTAGGTCAGGCCTGTCCTTCTGTGACCCCTACCCTGGTATCCACTCAGACTGCCTCCAGATCCTGCCATAAGGCTGTGGGCAAGATCTGGTGGCAGGTCCCCTTCCTACAGACAGAGGCGGCCATTGCTACTCAATGGCCGTGGGTCCAGAGAGGTTGGGGAGAATTGGAGGGCAAGGGCAAGGCACAGTTTCCGAATACTTTTCAGAAGACAGAGGCCAAGCTGACTTCCCGAGGACATGCAGCACCACAGGCTGGTGCCAACCCCTCGGTCCCATCCTTCCCTCTCTAGCGTACCCTGCCCTTCCTTCAGATAGCCCACCCTACAGCCTTGATGCAGTACTGACTGTGTATTCGGCTGAGTGATGCAGATACACCATAAATCCTAGTTCCTGGGTTCAAGAGGAAGGTAAGAAGCAAGAACCACCCACAAACAAGTCCATGCAGCACACACATAAGCACAGTGCAATGGCGGGCAAGTGCCAGACTGTAGGATGTAGGCCCCGTTCACAGAAAGAACCGACAGAGGTAGGTGCGAAAGCCCTTAGGGGGGCTGGAAGGACTAAGACGGAGAGTGGCAGGAAGGTAAGAGGGCATTCTTGGCAGAGTGGCCAGCATGAACAAGGCTGAGGACAGAGGCTGAGCTGGCCTTGGTGAAGGCCTGGCATGTGTGGATGGTGGCCCCAGGGCTGGGTGTGCTGAGACCACCAGAGGTGCCGGATGTAGCCTTCCTGCTCTGGCTGACTCAGTCCTGCAGCCCCGTTTCCCTGGTAATATGGTAAATACAGAGCCTATAAATCCATGTGCAAACATCTACTCTTCCTGTGCCTTTTCCCTTCCAAGCCAACAAGCCCAAAGCCATCCCATGGAGTGTGAGTCTGGCAGTGCCAAGCACCATGGAACCGGCTACAGGCATGAGGATAGGCTTCCCAGGCACAAGCTGGTTCCTTCTTCTGGTACCTCCCTCCAGAGAACCCAGGGACTCTTCTCTCTCTAGCCAGGTTGCAAGTGAGAGGCAGACAGATACCCCAGCAGCCACCCACAGCAGAAAAATTCCAAGGTCAAAAAGAATGCTTTATTTTTGTCGGAAGGGATCTCACATTAGGAGAAATGCAGGATCATCTGTGATGGGAGGTGTCTAGTGAAAATGCTGATCCCCAAGGTGTCAAGAAGAGGCTGCCGAAGAAGGAAGAGAGACACACAGAGAGGGATGGGCAGTGGGGGTACAGAGAAGGATGTTGGACCAGGCATCGCCAGGATCAGTCAAGCCCTATTACCTGTCTAAGCCTCTGACTCCTCATCATGTAAGGTGGGAGACACTCTTCTTGCCTGGCTTCTGCACAGAAGCCGAAAGGAATGGAAAGAAATTGCAACGGCTCCTCTCCCCAACAAGAGGAGTCAGTCTTCCTGGACAGGTGGGCCCCGGGAGTGGCCTCAACCCTTGGTGTCCAAAGTGTGGTCTGCGAGCCAGAAGCATTGGCATCCGCTGGGAGCTTGTCAGAAATGCTGACTCTGAAGCCCTAGCCAGACTTCTGAATTGGAATCTGCATTTTAACAAGATCGTCAGGTGATTCAGGGCACAGTAAAGATTGAGAAGTATTGGCCTGGTCCATAGAATACAACCCATTCATGTTACCAGTGGAGAAATGGAGGCCCAATGGGAATAAGTCATTTACAGGAGGCTGCACAGTTATTAGTGGTAGACATGGGCCCAAGTATCACCACGGTAGAAAGGAAGAATTCCTGACTCTGAAGTCAAAGCAACCTAGGCTCAAACTCTGCCTCTGCTCTAATGTGCTCTACGACCTAGGGAGAAGCAAGCTAATTATTCTAACTTTTGTTTTGCCACCTGTAAAATGGTTAAAATAACAGCTGCCTTCTAGGATTATGGTGAGGATTAAAATGAGATGATGCATCAGATGCCTTGTACAGCCTGCACTTCATGCTTGGCGTTCACAGTGTTACCTTCTGCTACTCCCACAACCTCCAAATTCCACACTCCTTGACTACTGGGCCAAACAATTTGTGAAGACACTGCTTTTCTTTTTCCTCCAATGATGTATAGACACATTTCCTGAGCTGAGAAGGGAAAGGATAGGTAGAGAACAGCAAGGCCCTCACAGTCTAGACTGCCTTACCCTTTAAATTCTGAGATGTTCTCAATCAAACCCGATAGCAAAAAGTCAATCTGCAAACAGCATCGCCTAGTGTAGGGCCTCAGTACAGTACACAGCCTGCACTCAGTAAGGTTCTACATGCCGTTCCCTCTACATGCAGGACTGAAAGGTTTCTTGGATCCTCACTCTGAGCTCATGCAGGCTCAAGTCTCCTGTTTTCATGTGCCTCAATTCTGGGCACCCTTTGAGGCCCAACCCAAACATCATCTCCTCCAGAAAGTCCATGACCAATCCCCCATTGGAACTGATCTCCTAGGTAAAACCCTTGCTGCTTTAACATAACTTACAGGGTTGTCTACCACTCAGCCTCACACTTTGAGCCTCTTTGACTAGACCAGGTGACTTGCAGGTCCCTGGGCACAGGTGCCTCTTGCCCCAAGGCCTTTGTACATGCCCTTTACTTGCAATGCTCTTCCCATAAAGCCTCTCTTCATCTGATTCCTACCCAGCCTTTTTGTCTCAGCCTATATGTTAATTTAGACATAAATTTCTCCTGCAGAACCAGGACCAGGATGAGGCAAACAGACACCTAGGGCCCAAAGTTTAAGGAGGCCCAGCCTCTTAGGCGCCTCCCAGGTGTCTCCTTTGCCTTGCCCTAGTCCCCCAGCTATCTTCCCGAATCCTCCATTATCTTAGAGCCCCTGCTCTGTGCCGTCCCCTCATCAAGTCCTTTACTGAAGAGGACTGTGACTGCCAGGTGCTTATCAGCACCCCTCTGAGCTATGAGCTCCAGAGCACAACCCACTTTCCTCACTCCCCATTCCACTCCCAGAACCTGGCACAGACTAAACACCGAATCAGTTCACTGGATGCACATAAAAGTCTGATTGCCCTCTTTCTGTGCTCTCGAATCCCACCGAAGGCCCCAGTGACCTAGCACCTGCCATCCTCTGGCTTCTGCTCCACGAAGCTGTACTTACCTGGCTGGACTGCACTCCTGGAGGTCAGCCTTCACCTCTGCATGCCTGGTGTCCAGCACAGGGCTGGCAGAGAGTGGGCGCTTCCCCGTGTTTGTTGGGTGGGGTTAACACAGGAAGGACGGAAGGACTCTAATGATGGGGCTGCAGGACTTTGCAGACCCCAACTGAACAACTCCAGCAATGTCCTCACCTCCAGTCTCTTCCTGTCCAGCACCTTGCCAGACAGATGGGCCTGTGGGAAACACCTAACTGTCTCTAACTCCCTGCTGCTCCACACCTTACAAGAGACTTCCAGTAGTTTGCATCCACACTAGTGAAGTCCTCCATGAGGGCCACCTCCCCACACTCCCCTCTGCCACTTCCCACCAGGCTGCCTTCACTACTGGCTTGCCAACTCTGAATTAACTCTCTCTCTTTCTCTGTCGCGCGCGTGTGCGCGCACTCATACACACGCGCGCATACACACACACACACACACACACACACACACACACACACACACACGCACACACACACACACACAGCACTTCATACACCTGTGCTCTTGCCTGTGTTCATCCCTCTAGCTGGAACACCTCTCCCTCAAGCTTCACTTTGAGACTCCAAGGGGGCACCTTCCCGGGCACTGTTCTTTTACCTCTGGGCTTTTGTATATGCCATTTCCTCAACTTTTACTTCCTGCTGCTCTTCACCTGTTTAACTGCTTCTCGTGCTTCAGCTGCCCTGAACAAAACACCCTTTCCCAGGATCCCACTGCACTGACCTGGCATGAAAATAGCTGGTTACCGTGTCGACCTGGCTCCCACTTGCCCACCTCCCTCCTCCACACATACACCACATCATACTCTCAGACCAACTCCCCTCATCTTGGTTTCCCCAGCACCAGCCAGGTCGGCGCTCAGGTGTGGAGAGAAGGTGGTGCTCAATTGCACGCTTCCACCCCCTGCCAGAAGGCAGATCCCGAGCCATGGTCAGTCAAGGTTTAGGGTCCAATTTCCTGAATGCCTTGTGGTGTCTGACAGAAGATGCCAGAGGAGAGAAAGACCAGGAGGCCGGGTGATTTATGAAAGAAGTCTAGGCTCTGACAAAGCTCTCGCCCCCGAGATTAGGGCAGGCCACAACAGAGTGCACAGCTCCTTCCTGAGGGGTGGTGGGGTTTCTCTGGGCATCTACATCTTGATCCCTGTGGATCAGTGCTCAGCTCCTGGCTGACTCCAATGACCCCCAGCTCCACATCCTGGAGGCAGAACAAGGCCACTGGTGGCTTGAGGGGTTGGGAGAGAGAAAGAGCCTTGCCTCATTATGGCCACCCAGGCCTGCTCTATCCACCCTCCTCCCCCCTACTACCCCAAGGAGGCTTCTGGAGGCCAGCAAGAGCCTCAGAACCAACTGAGTGACGGGAGACACACACCTTGGCTTATAGTAAGCAACATGCAAACGGAGACTAGTTTTCCTCTAGTCCCTCTCCAAGCATCCTTCATCCTGAGGAAGAACATGCCAAGACTGCAAGTTGCACACGTCCTCTCTCCCCACTAGCGGCCTTCATCTCCAAGACCCTGGCTTAGAACTTGATCATGACTCTCATTTTTCAGATAGGAAGACTAAGACCAGAGAGCAGAAGGGACTAATCCAGGGTTCCATCGGCAGTTTATGAGCAGACCTGGGACCAGCCCCACATTGGTAGATTCTCTCTAGGGTGTTCCCAAAGACCACACCCCACAGGTCTTCTCAGCACCCTGTCAGGTGGGGGAAACAAGTGGTGGAGTATGGCTGTTGTGGGGAACAGAGGGAAATGTGGACTTCCTCCTTTCATGGGGCTTAAGTAGAGGCTCTCTAAAGCTCTCCCTGTTCCAGAACACTCTAGAACTCCACATAAGGAGGGAACATAAGAATAATCACTTGCATTTTTAAAAATAAGGAATCTAAAGCCTGCACGAGGTAAGTGACTTATTCCATACACAACCATCCACTTATTCATTAACCCATTCATTCATCAATTTGTTCTGACCTCTCTTATGTGCCAGGCACTGCTTTGGGTGCAGATGAATGACTCTCTCTCAGGCCCCCCTGAGCCTACATTCTGGTGAACAATCATGATATATAAAGTAAGCAGGTGACCATATGTTGGAATGTCAGCATAGCGGATGGAAGGCAGCCATAGAGTCTTGGTATTCCTCCTATCAGGAACCGTTCACTATGTGCCCCGTCCTTAGTTATTGGTGGGTTCTGTGACTACTCTGACCAAGACATCAGGTGGCAGTGATGCTGAGCCCATCTTCTGGTCCAGGACTCAAAAACACTGACCGTTCTCACTTCCCGTCTCTTAGCATCCTCACTCATGGGTTCCTGAGCCACCCATGAGAAGTCCAACCATGCTTCTGAATTCACCACAAGCAGAGTCCCTGAGGTCACGTGGGGAGGGTGAGCACCCAGTTGAGGGTCTTCCAGCTACACCCACCTCTTGAGCAAAAGCCTCCAGAACTCACCATACCAGCCCGGCTGCCCACTGAATACCCGAATGAACTCACAGGACGCCACATGGGGCAGAATGGCCCAGCTGCTCCCTGCTCAAATCCTGATCCACAGATCAGAAGCATAATAAAAGGGCTGTGAGGCCACTAAATCTGGGGTGTTTGTCACGTGGCAGCAGAAAATCCCAACGGTCAAGTGGTGACAAGTACTGTGAGGGAAATACAGCAGAATAAAGGGATCAAGGGTGACAGGGTGCTCCTGCCTGAAAGCATCTCTCTGAGAATATGATCTTTGATTAGAGGCCTCACAGAGGGAGGGAGTCCGCCATGGGATGAGGCAGGAAAGAGCATGCCAGGCCAGGCTGGGGCAGTAGGAGGTGTGCGGGGCCTGGACTAGGAGGGGATCGGCTCCTCTGAGGAAGAGCAAACAGTCAGAGGGGCTAAAGTCAGGTGGAGAGAGGTCAGATCCAGACCACTCAGATCGCAGGAGGCCGCGGCAAAGGCTTTGGGCTTTATTCCAAGTGTGAAGGGAAGAAGCTGTGGAAGAGGGATGCAGGGGGAGCCTATGGATGAGGACTAGGAAGGCTCCCTCTGGCTTCTGCAGGAGAAGAAAGCCTGGGGAGCAAGCACCAAAGCAAGGACCTCACAGGAAGGCCACTGCCACAAGCATGGGTGGCCTGGACAAGGATGGTGGCAATGGAGAAGGTGGCAGGAGGCAGGATTCAGGGCACGGAGTGTGAAGCTGCCAGGACTTTCTGCTGGTTTGGGTCTGAGGGTGGAGAGGATAAGAGAGGAATCAAAGACGGCTGCTGAGTTTTGGGCCTGAGCCATTCACTGAGATGAAGCCTTAGGGAGGGGCAGGTTGTGGGGTAAGGAGGAGTCCTTGAAATCAAGAGCTCTGTTATGAGCGTGCTTAATTTCAGATGCCTGATGCACATCCAAGAAGAGAGGCAGAATAAACAGTTCAAGGCATGAGTCGACTTCAGGGTAGAGGTCTAAATTTAGGAGTCATCGGCATGTTGCCAGCTAGCTCATACTTAGTGAGTCCTTACAAACCCTAGCCCCAGTTCTAAGACCTCCACACCTGTCCATGACAGAGATGAAGGCATCAGTGGAGTGCCAGCATGGGATTCAGGCCACGGGGTTGACAGGGATTCCCTGGAGTGTCCATAGAGAAGGTGCACCAAGGAGAGGATGACTGTCTGCTGGACCTAACAAGAGTTGCATCAGAGCCTCAGTGGGGATGAGGTAGTGACAGGACTGGGCTAAGATGGGAACAGGAGAAAGTGAGGACAGATAGTCACTAGAGAAGCTCAGCTACAGGGGAAACCGAGAGATAAGGGCGGGGCTTGGGAGAGAGGTGGAGTCAAGGGAGTAGTTTCTAGGCAGCAGAACCTACAGCTGTGTATGTGCTGAAGGGTCAGTAGAGAGTGGGAAACCTATGCAGGGAAGAAAAGGGAAAAGCCCAGGAGCAAAAAGCCACGTGACAGGAGAAGGAGCCCAGGAACCAGGAGGCAAGGGACCAAACAGGTACCAGTCACAACACGGCAGCATCTCGGGCACTCAGACAAGAGACTGCTGGTGACAGTGCCAACGACTTACAGTCGACTCTGGGCAAGTTCTCCTCTCTGCATGGGGATGAATGATCCCAGTCTCACAGGACTATTGGGAAGGTCACACAAGCTACCCGCTGCCAAGTGACTAGCTCAAAGGACGAGTGGCTCTAGCCACTGGAGTCCACAATACTGGAAACACAGGCTTGCATTATCATGTGATCTACCCTGACATGCAGCAAGCCTCTCTGGGGCTGAGCTTTGTGGTTCTGTGTTAGCATGGGGTGAGGGACATGGGTGGCAGTGAGTAGACCAGGAGTCCAACCCTGGAAGCAGAATTGTTGTAGATGTTAAGATGACGTCATGCTGGAGCAGGGTGGAGGATGCCTAATCCAATATGACTGGTTTACTTATAAAAACAAGAAACTTGGAAACCAATACCCACACAGGGAGAACGCCATGTGAAGATGAAGGCAGAGACCAGAACGATGCTTCTACACACTCAGAGACACAAAGACTTCCAGCAAACAACTAGAAGGCAGGCGAGAGGCCTAGCGCAGACTCTCCCTCACAGCCCACAGAAGGAACCAATCTTATCAACACTTTTGACTATGGGCTTCTACCCTTCAGAACCGTGAGACAATCCATTTCTCACAGTAGTCTGAGCTACTCAGTTTGTGGTCATTTGTTATGGCCCCTCTAAGAAACGAATACACATAGTATCCATCAGATTTTGCTCCCACCTCTTTGGTATTCAGGACCCTCCTTGAGGGAACCCCCATTTCCTGTCATTCCCCACTTCACACTTGATGCCTCGCCAGAAATGAGCATCCGACAGCCGCACGCACGCACAAACACAGTGCTGTTACACTGCTTCATATCTTTGGAAAAGCTGTCCCTTCTGCCGCTCCACCTGGAATGTCATTCTCCACCTTATATACTTTAAATAGCAGCAGGGGATTTCCCCTCCCAAGAATCTTCTCTGATTCCACCTGGTCCCATGTAGGTACCCTTTCTCTGGGCCTAGCATCTTGTGCACGCCACTCCACTGGTACACTGTGAGTCCCTGGAGCGACAGAACAGAGCTCCAATCATCTCTGTAACCCAGAGAGCTTGGCCCAGTGAGTGTCTGTTGGACCAAACTTTTCCCAGGTAGCAGGTGGGTCGGGGGCTAGATGGCACTGTCCACCAGAACGTTCCACAATGACAGAAATGTTCTGCGCCTGTTCGGTCTAGTATGGTTACCATTCAACACATGTGTGTAGCTACTGAGCCCTTGAAATGTGCTGGGGCAATCAGGAAATTTAATTTTTCATTTAATTTAGTTTAGGTTAAACGACTCAGAGATAGCTAGTGACTATGAGGGAAGAAAGAAGGGTTTAAGGAAGAACTTATATTACTAAAAATATTGTATGTGACAGGCTTTTGATACTGCTTAACATGCTAATATTTATAATAACCCTGTAAGATGGGAAACTATTTTCCCATTTTATGGTCAAGGAAATTGAGCCTCGAAGAGAGGCAGTGACTTGCCGTGGTCCCTCAGCTTGACGACTGGACAGCAGGTCTCTGATTTCCCAGTCTCCGGTTCTTCCCACCACACTAGGCTGGCCCCATACCTATGCAGGGTCCGGCCCTGGAAGTGTTTTGTGGGAGACCCTTCCCACTCCCACACACCCTCCCACTGTCCCTGCAGGCAGGCACATGGGTAGCCTGTCCTTGATGGGCAGGCTCATTCTTTAGGCAGCACTGCTGTAGCCCATCGTAGACATCTGGGTGTATAGCCTGAGTGTGGTGGGGCAGGAGGCCCCTGGCTGCCAGCAGGAGGGGCAGGCAGGGCTCAGAGCCTGCTAGCATTCTGCTTCTTGGATCCCCCCTCGCGTGAGCAACTTTGGGGAGTTCTCTCAGTGCTGTTGTAATTTATTGTTTCTGCTCTAATGATTGCTCCATGTCTGATTATAAATGCCTTCTGGCTGGGGGCCCAGACTCAGAAAATTCCCATGATCTGCTTCCAAAGCTGATGGAGCCACAATGGGACTCATGTATCTGTTTCGTCATCAGCCACATTTCCAAGGGAGGAAGATCCAAGACCAGACACAGGGCTCGTAGTGGGGATGTAAGAGGAGGAATCTGGTGGCGTGGAATCACAGAAGCGTCCCCACCAAGCATCTCCTGGATCCTGAAGAACCTTCAAGGTGGCACTCAAATAAGCCAGCTGTCTACTCTCAAAATACAAGACAGAGTCCATATTGGAAACAGTGGAGAGGACAGTCATAGTGAAAAGAGCCTCCAAAGCACACTACTTGATCCTGTCCACACCCTCTTTTGCTCCACCTGGCAAGTTCTCACTTATCCTTCAGGAGACAGCTCTGGTGTCACTTCCTGCAAGAAGGCTGCTCCAACACCCCCATCTCTCTCCACCTCTGCCACAGATTGGTTGGTTGTCTCTACTTCCTGTAACTCTCTAGCATAGCACACAATAATAATAACAATCATTATACCTACTACTGATTGAGAGTCTCCTCTTGGCCAGATGCCATGTAACTCATCTCATCAATCTTTACCCCATCCCTGTGAGGGAGAAACTATCATTATCTATATCTTATAGACAAGGAAACAAAAACTCAGAGAGGTTAAGAGACTTGCCTAAAGCCAAACAGCTGCCAAATAACAGAGTTGGACTTGAATTCAGAATATTCCAACTCAAAACTCAAGCCTTACATCATGTGTGTTCACACCTGCCATCCCTGTATTGCAACGGGCTGCTTCTTCTCTCACTTCACTAGAATAGCGCATCCGGGGGCAGAGACCGAGGGCAAGTCTGATTCCGACAAGGTGGGTGCTCAGGAAAGTGACCTCTGAGCAAGCTTCATGTGAAGAAAGTCCTACTACACAAAGTAGGTAATAAAATTAGGGCAGTCACTTATTATTGGCAGGACATTTAAGTGGACTCGAAAAAGCAATGGACAAATGCTTGAATGAGCAGGTAAGAAAGGATTGCAGAAACAAATGCTACATCTCAACAGGGACTGAAAAACCTGAGTTTTCTAGGTTAGTCCTAATTTTAAATACCGTATCTCATTAGTACCTTATGTCATGGAAATGACCTAGAAATCCCAATATTTAGGTATCTAAACTGGATCTCTTCAGTGATATCTCATGCCTGGAAGAGGCATCCCAAAGGTCCCACTCTGTCTTGTAATTTGGGTTTTAGGAAATAAAGCCACAGAAAAAAAAGAACATCAACCTTAGAGGCAGGCAGACCCATGCTCAAATTCCAGTTTTGCTGCTCAATAACTGAAAATCTTGGACAAATGATTTCCCTTCTCTGAGCCTCAAATGTAAAACTGGAGTTAAGAGTTGCTGCCTTGCAGGGTGGTTACGAGTTGCAAACAAGAGAACATATGGGAAAGCACCCAGAATGGCACCTGGCACACAGGAGAGACTGGTTAACAAAGAGGTCTCTCCCTCTCTCTCAAACAAAGTCAGGGAAGAGAGTCATTCTCAGCAACAGACTCAGTTGAATGCAGAGGGTTTGATGTGCTGGTAGACCAATGATCAAAGAGAAAAGACTGGCTTACCTGGGGCTGAGATCACAGATTGGATGCTTCATCATTTATAGATTCACAAATAGTATGAATCAAGTAACAGGCTACCCTAACAGCAGGCCTACACTTGGGCAAAAGGAGAGAGATGGGTAAAACTCTGCCAGCTAGGAGCCCTTAGTGCACTGAAGAGGGGGTGGGGGGAAGTAAAGGAGAACAGAGGACACAGCAAGTATGAGGATGAAGGACAGACAGACAAAGAGGAACACCATGAGGCTGGAAATGTCAAGGGAGGCTTGTGGAAAAGTTGAGTCTTAAGAAATGGGGAGAACTTGCATGAAAGGGTATTTCCAGCCAAAGAGGGGCACCATGTGGACAAAGTATAAAGTATAAAAAAGATAAGAAATTTTAAAAATTGGATTGCCGCTACATTTTAGACTTGGAAAGGAACTTAAAAAATCTATTGCAGGCCGGGCTTGGTGGCTCAGCCTGTAATCCTAGCACTTTGGGAGGCCAAGGTGAGTGGATAGCCTGAGCCTGTGGGTTTGAGACCAGTCCGGGCAACTTGGTGAGATCTCGTCTCTACAATAAATCAAAAATTAGCCGGGTGTGGTAGCACACAACTGTAGTTCTGGCTACTTGGAAGACTGAGGTAGAAGGATCACCTGAGCCCAGCAGGTCAATGCTGGGGTGGCTGTGAGTATGCCACTGTACTCCAGCCTGGGTGATGGAGTGAGACTCCAACTCAAAAAAAAAAATCTATTGCGGTATCCTTGCTGTCAAAGATAATCTGCCTCCTCCACCTATAAGCTGTGTGAACTTGGTCAAGTTAATCACGCTATGCTTCAGTTTTCTCATCAGTAGAATGAGGATGACAACAGTGCCTACCACATTAAAACATTGTATGAAATAAGTATGTGAAAGCCATTGACAACATATGAATCAATAAATAAGAGTCATAATTATCCTCGCCATCAGTATCACTATCATCACCATCATCACCACCACCATCATCATCACCATCACCATCATCACCACCACCATCACCACCACCACCATCACCACCACCATCATTATCACCGTCATTGACATCAACACCACCATCTCATCAACATCATCATCATCATCTACACAACCATCACTATCACCACCACCACCACCACCACCATCGTCATCATCATCACCATCATCACCACCATCATTGCCATCACCATCATCATCATCACCACCGTCACCACCATCGTCATCACCACCACCTCCATCACTACTTCATCATCACCATCAACACCACCACCACCACCACCACCTCATCAACATCATCACCACCATCACCATCATTACCATCATCATCATCACAGTCACCATCACCACCACCACCACCCTATAATCACCACCACCACCACCACCACCATCATCATCACAGCACCATCACCACCACCACCACCACCACCACTATAATCACCACCACCACTCCTGTCCCCACCACCATAATCATCACCACCACCACCACCAACACCATTATCATCATCATCAATACAGATGAGAAAACTGAAGTTCCGAAGAGGGAAGAGATTTGTCCAGTGTGACTCAGAGAGTTAGAGACAGGCCTCAACACTTTTACTTTCCTAACATGCATAGAATTTTAAGAAAAATCTTCCTGTCATAAATGAGAGCCCAGAGATCCCCAATAAAAGAGCAGTAGTCATGGAGAGAGGGCCACCCATTGTTTACACAAAGGTATCTGCCTCCTGCCCTGTTGGTGCCAATTGTCCTTCAGTTAGACTCTCAGCGCATGCCGTCCATAACAGAGAGCAACATTCCAAATCCAGATATCCAGGGAGAGAGGGATCAAATGCCCCAGACCAGTGAGGGGTTGAGAGGCATGCACATCTGTCATGACTTCCTTGATCCAAGAGGAAACGGGAAAAACTCCTAGCTCCCCACTCCAATCCCACAGCGGTCTCCAACAATATTATCATACTCCAGTTCTCCTTCTCATGATATATTTTGTCAGCCACAAATGGGGCCTAAATTACATACTATAGCCACCAAATCTCGGGCACAGGCCACAGAACAAGGCTTGAGGGAAATTAGGTGAGGCCAAAGGGAACCCAGGCCTGGAAGAGACTAGAAAGCAAACAGAAATGGATGTATAGTTCATTGATAGTACCCTTTTCACTTTGAGTTGTTATGTGTGTGATGGGGTTCAAGACTGCAGCTGCAAAAGAGGCAAAGCAGGTGGGAAAGGACACAGAGAGGCCAAGCAAGAGTGGACTCAGGATTAGAGAATCAAAACACCTCTGATTATTTTAGTCCCAACTCTACCTGTCTCTGAAATATGCCTTCCACAAACTTTTTCACCTGCCTATCTGTTTATCTGAAAACTATGGTCCCTTCTGTCTCAAACCCTGGACTAAACATCACTACCAACATCACCACCACCATCACTGTGGAGGGTAGTAGGGAAGGGCATCTACTCCCATCTGTCTTTTTTTTTGGAACCACTGGGCACTGGGAAAAGACACCTCTCTCTCCTGCTTTGTATATGTGGTGACCTTAGCTGGGGAGAGCCCAGAGGAATTCTGCTGTCTGTGCTGGAGGCTAGAGAAGGGAGCAGAGGGATCTCCCACCTTCCTCTCGCTGGAATCCTGTGTTCCTCTCTGTAAAACGATGGAGTTAGACTGGATTCAGTTCAACTCAAGCAGGAAGCACACAGCATTTGAGACCTGTGGGGAGAAGACAATGCACACAGCCAAAGAGAAGGTCCTGGCTGAATGCCAGGGGATCCATCCCTTCTGGAAGCAGGGATCTGAGATGCTTCTGGGAAGAAGTGGGATAAGAAGTTGATTTTACTGGATTCACAATCCCACAGATAGAAAAGTCAGGATATATGTGTGTGTGTGTGTGTGTGTGTGTGTGTGTGTGTGTGTCTGTGTGTGTGTGTGTGTGTGTGTGAGAGAGAAAGAGAGAGAGAGAGAGAGATAGGGGTGGGTAGAGAGAGTAGGGGGGTGGCAGACAGACACAGAGTGTCAGTCAGAAAGAAGAAACAACTTAGAAAAAGATCTGAGGATGGGAAAGTGTGTTCCCATGTTCCAGCCTTAGGTGCCCAGGGCAGTCGTATTGAGGAACAGCACGAGGGCCACTGAGATCACACAGTGAGGAGCCATGAATTCCTATGCTTCCCAGGATTCTCTAGTTACTGCTAATTAATCAGCTCCACTGTGGACAGGGTTTGGAGGCAGAAGATGGGATCAAAAGAGGAGGAACAGAGTTTTAAAAGTCTTTGGAGTCAAAACCCAATAAAAGCCGACAATGAAGAGAAGGCACTCAATGAGCATCCTGGGGCATACAGACA
This sequence comes from Carlito syrichta, assembly GCF_000164805.1. Classification (NCBI taxonomy): domain Eukaryota; kingdom Metazoa; phylum Chordata; class Mammalia; order Primates; family Tarsiidae; genus Carlito; species Carlito syrichta. The sequence continues at coordinate 127,088 of NW_007217140.1, forward strand.
AGAATATAGGATGAATGCTGGGATTGAATCTGGGGAAGTTCTATTTAAAATTCTGTTGTCGCCAGGGTGGCCCAGCCTGTAATCCCAGCACTTTGGGAGGCCGAGGTGAGTGGATTGCCTGAGCCCACAGGTTCGAGACCCGCTTGGGCAACTTGGTGAGACCTCATCTCCACAATAATTCAAAAATTAGCCGGGCGTGATAGCGTGCGCCTGTGATTCCAGCTACTTTGGAAGGCTGAGGCGGAAGGATTGCCGGAGCCCAGCAGGTCAAGGCTGCGGTGGCTGGGAGCGGCCAATGCACTCCAGTCTGGGCGACAGAGTGAGACTCCAACTCAAAAAAATAAAATAAAATAAAATTCTGTTGTCAAGAAAAGATCTTAAGTGATAGCAATAGTAGGAAGAAGAAGAAAATAAGATAGCAATAAATAGCAGTGATGAGAGCTTACAGTTATGTAGGACTGCTATTTGCCAGGCACTGTGTTCTGTCTGGATTCTCTCTTTTAATCCTCTCAATAGCTTATGAGCCAGAGGCTGGCCGTTATCCCCTTTACAAATCAGAATCACAGTGGCTTTGAGGTGAAGTTACTCACCCAAGTCACCCAGCTCGTGAGAAGCTAGCTGGGAGTCTAACTCTGAGATGACCCACGAGACTATTTCAGTGTCATTGCTACAGATAGGAAAAACTGAAGCCCCGAGAAGAAGACAAGCAACTTACTCAAGGTCACACAGTGAGTCTGTCTCCCAATATCTACTCAGAGCATCTTAGATACTACCCCCGCCCCGCCAGCTCAGGCCTCAGTAATTATCTTCTGGAACATTCTATAGCCTCCTCACTCGCCTTCCTGCCTCTAGCCACTCCTCTCTAGTCTACCTTCCACACTATACACTGTACCCAGAATGGTCCCCCTAAGATCCAAGCAAAGTTAAAACCTTGCCAGGCTTCTGACGCCCCAGGAAACACTCTGTCATTGAAGGCCCACCACAATCTAGCCCCAATCTAATTTGCCAGTCTTTTGTCCCCCACCATCCCTGATGTACCCTGCATCCCAGCACACTAGACTGCTCCCTGGCCCCAATAGCCACGCAGTTTCCCACAGGGACTCTGCTCCCACCGTCTGCTCCCCCATTTACAATGCCTAGACGACCCCTCTGACTCCTCAAGATGCAGCCTTGGCATGCCTCCTCTGGCTCCTAAGTGGAATGAATGATGTCTGCCAGCACCCAACATTTGGTAGGATGCCAGTGCACCAGGATCACTTTCCTTGCCTCACAGGTAGCAGGGTAGTTACCTGTCTCCAACATTAGATTGTGAGCATCTCAAATATAAGCCACCTATCTGATGATGGTGAAGGCAAAAAGGACAATGGAATCTGATGGGAATGCACTACGGACAGGTACTATGATCATCTCACTTTACACTTGCGAAAACTGAGATACAGAGATAGCTGGCGCAAGCCACGTGCCTAATCTCTGTGTCACACTGGTGCCTCCCAGAGTGCTTTGCACATGGCCGACTGTCACTACACGTTCCTTGTCCTGAACTAAAAGGCAGCCACCACTGTGCTGTGACCTTACAGGTTTCCCGAACCCCGCTGCCGTGTTCTGTCCCCATCTGCCAGGTGGGCTTCCTGGGCATGACCTGTCCAGCCTCGACCTGTGTCACCTTCTAGAGTCCAACACAGACAGCAAGACCAAGGGGCAGAGGTCGGATGAGGGAATAAAAATAGACAGACTTCAGTCAGAAAAATAAAGTGAGCAGGGTGGGGGAACACAAGGACATTGCAGTCCAGGAATTTGGAGGGGAAAATGCCCATAATGGCATATTTTCCAGCAGTGAAAAACATTAAGACCCACTTTAAAAATGTACTTCTCACCACAGCTATTCCTGGACTCCAGCCCAGAAGAGCAGTCGGGCCATATGAATGACACTCTCCACCCACACTTACCCACTCCTGGCGGTCTGTCTGTCTCTGTCCCAAAGCATCTTATGCTCAGTGTGCCTCCCCCATGCAGCCTTCCCAGACTCACTACTCCTCCCTGTTCATTGTGGCCCCTCGGCAGCAGAGAATGCCAGAGAAGGGCAGGACCTCTGAGACTCTCACCTTGCCCACACCTCATCCTAACTCAGAGAGACTGAAGAGAGGAGAAGGGACCTATTCAGGATTCTAGAACTTGGTGGAAGAGCCAAAATGAGCTGGCTGTAGGGTAGAAGTCCCCAAGCTTCCACCAGACAAACTGTATCTCGTTACCCTCCCCAATCCACATGACGCCATGCTAATAAATACACACACATACATACACATGTATGGATGTACACCACTATGTGCACACACGAATAGCCACACAGACCTAATCAGTATGCACCCAGACACTCACAGTGACGTGTGTAGATGTGAGCACACACAAACATACATGTACGCACATGGAGACACCATGCACATACTCACATGGACACACACAAACACACAGGTGTACAAACACTTATACACATGCAAATGCAGGAAAAATGGAAAGACATTAAGAGCCAGGAAATCTGCGTTCCAACTTAGCTGGCCACTGACTAGTGGCGTGAACCTGGCGAAGTTATTTCACAGCCCAGTTCTTCCACTTGGAAGCCAGGTTAGAGTAGCCGTTGCCCATCTCTCCAGGTTGCTAGAAGGCCGAAAGGAAGAGAAGGCAGATATTGGTGCTGACCAGCTGTGCTGACCTGCCCCTGTCTCCTGAGAGGCGAGGGCGTGGCAGCTCCGAAGCCCAGTCACTTGGATTTGAGGCTCTTTTCTGCCACACGCTATCTCGGTGATCCTAGTAACTTCACCTCTCTGTGCCTCAGTTTCCTCATCTGCAAAACAAGGATAATCAAAGAACTTACCCACTAGGTTTTAGAGTGAGGATTCAATGAATTAACAGTCGTGAAGTTATTAGAACAATGCCTGGAGTATTACAGGTGTCCAACAAATGTTAGTCAACAGAATCCCACTGTCAAATTAATGCTTAGGTTTGCCTTGCCTGGTACAACACAAGAGTGTAGCAAAAGTTTGCCCAACGAATGAGTAAACACGATCAGAAAAGGAAGGTGATGCAATCAGATTTGCTCCCACCTGGTGCTGGAGCACTGGCCTGAAACGGCTTCCTTTCCCCTTTTGTTCTGACTCCCTGATTCACCAGGGACACCAAGAGCAACAGTATCCCATTCAGGCTGTCACGTCCTCCACCTCTGGGTGAGCAAAAAGCCTCCCACTCTCTTTGGAGAATAAGCAGGGCAGTTCCTTGGCTCCTCAGCCCAGAGCACTTAAGCACTTCAGAGCAGGGCAGGGTTGGGAGGGGCTGAGAGGGGCTTGGAGGGGCTGGGAGGGGCTGGGGTGGGGGAAGAGGCCAAGAGGGGTAGTCTGTGGCTTGAGCTGTGGTGTTTATACATTTGCAGTGTCGTGCTCCTGGCCAAGCAGGACTCAGGCGCTGTGCTTTTTCTCCACACACGTCGTATGAGCTGAGGCTGCAGCTAGGAATATGCTCCCCAGAAGGACATTCCCTCACCACCCACCTAGCACCCTTTGGAACAGAAGAAACCTCCCAGATCCATCCCAGGCTTGGATCAAAACAATGATGGTGATGATGCAACAACAATAATGTTAATGATAGTAACTGCTAACTACTTACAGCCTACTTACTAGGTGCCAGGCAGGCATTACTTCTAGCTCTCTATGCATGTTAACTTATTTGATGCTTGCAAAAACTGAGGAAGCAGATGCTATTATAACAGTCATTTGAAAGATGGAGTTCTGGAAGCAAAGGAGGTTGAGAAACTTGCACAGGATGAGCGAGGGGCAGAGCAGGAATGTGCATGAGGCTGGCAACTTGAGAGCTCCCATGCTTCTTATTTTCTATATCCAAGCATTCCTGGACTTGTCATTTCTGAGCATTTTGGAGTTGTGATCAGATTTTTGTTTTCTTTTTTAAAAGCCTGAATCCTTGCCGTGCTTGGTGGCTCAGCCTACAATCCCAGTACTTTGGGAGGCCGAAGCAAGTGGATTGCTTGAGCTCGGAGTTTGAGACCAGCCTGGGAAACTTGGTGAGACCTCGTCTCTACAACAAATAAATAAAAAATTAGCTGGGCGTGGTACCAGGCGCCTGTAGTTCTGGCTACTTGGAAGGCTGGGACAGAATAATCACCAGAGCCCAGTGGGTCGACGCTGGGGTGGCCAGGAGCGTGCCACTGCACTCCAGCCTGGGCGATGGAGTGAGACTCCAACTCAAAATAAATAATCCAAATAATCCACTGAATCCAAAGCCACTTGACCTCAAAAGAAAGGCACATGCTTTGAAACCAGGGAACTATGGGCCCAGATGCCAATCACTTGGTTGTTCTGTTCCTTTAGGAAAGTTTTCTCCTCTCTCTGAGCCTTGGTTTCCCAATCAAAAAAGCGGGGATAACATTGGTTCCCCCAGAAATGGGGTTCTGAAGACTCAATGAGGACATGCACATACAATCTCCATGTAAGAACATGGCACACAGCTAGTATTTAATCAGTGTTAGTGTTCTTCTCCCATCTGTGTCAAGAAATTTCACATGTGGATGAAAGATATCTATGTTTCCCACAGGAAAACTGTAAAATATAATTCATATCAAATTATATAATGTTTATTGAGCTGCTTCCTGTTATTACAAGTCAATATTATGAACTCTCGGGCTTCATGGAGGAGGTTAAAAAAGCACAAATAACCTCAAACAAAAAGCAAAAGCAAGTTCATGTCTATTGGTTCTAGGTCGTATTGCAGGATCTTAGGTCATGGAAATCAGAGTGCAATACTTTATTTAATGGAGAAACTGAAGACCAGAGAAGGACAGGGTCACATATTAAGTTATTGGTAGAAACCCCAGGCTAAAACTTAGGCCTCTGGACTCCAGCCTGGTGTGTCGCCATGAGGCACCCTATGAGGCATTCACATTTGTATCCTCTGTCTTGAGAAAGAAATGACACAATGGAGAAGATTGTACTATCTCTCTTTTTCCCAACTATACATGAGATGCATCCAGGAAATATTCACACACACACACACACACACACACACACACACACGCATGCACACACACACAAACAATGGAAGGGAACATCAGCTCCAATTTATGAGACATGCCTCCAAATGGAATTCACTGGAAGTCAACCATGAACATTTACCGCACACCTACTGCCTTCCAGGCCCCACACATGGTGCTTCACACACATTATCTCTTCTAATCAGTCCTGACGATAGTACTGTAAGATTCAGTCAGGCACTCTGTTAGTCAACTAATAATTTCTGCATCTATGCAGTGTCCTGAGCAATAACTGGAGCTGGGGCCATCAAGACAGGCTTCCCAGAGCTGAGACCTGTAAAGTCTTAAAGCAGAAACACTCTCTAGGGAATAAGGGATAGCACTGCAGGAGTCATGAGCAGAGGAGCCCAAGAATGAGAAGCCGCAGGACATGGAATTCCTGGGGACACAAGGGGGAGGGGTAGAGGGAATGGGAGGTAAGCAAGACTCAACTGCATCCTGGGGGAAGAGAGCAATCTTAGCACTGAGCTGTGAATGGTGGGCACTGTGGATGGTGGGTCTCGAGAAATATCTGAATGAGTGAATAAATGCATGAATTAAAGGCAAGTGGAAAAAAGTAAAGACCACCAGGAGAAAAAGAAATCACCGATGGGAAGTCCTTCAAGAAACAGAAGCCAAGACAGAGTCAGAGGTGCAGGCGATTTACTGGGGTGACATTTATGAAAGGCAACAGGGAGAGGCACAAGTAGGCAAGGAAAATCTTCAGTCTGTGATGCAGGCCAGACATGGTGAGGAGAGAGGGTAAGGAAGGAAGGGGACCAGGCAGGGAGAGCTGCAGGCTGAAGCTCCTCTGAGGAAGTCTCTGATGGCCCAGGGAGAAGCTCAGCACAAAGCCTGCCCATAGAGGAGTTTGGGCAGAAATGGCCAGGCTTGATTGTTGGCTGGGAGTCACCACTTGTCTACTCGCCCTGGTCACAGACTCTCCCTGAAGACTTTTCACCATTATGTATGCTGCTAGTTGCAGTTGTACATTCTTTATCAAATAAAGTTCTTTCCTAGTCACAGTTTCCTGAGAGTTTTTATCATGAACAACTACTGAATTCTGTCAAAGGCTTTTTTCTGCATCCAATGAGATGATCATATGGGTTTTTTTGTCTTCAGACTGCTGATTTACTGAATTACACCGATTGACTTCTGAACATTAGACCACCTTTGTATTCCCAGGAAAATTCCTGGGCATGATGTATTATCCCTTCTATATTTTACTGGATTTATTGGTTAATAATTTTCTTGAGAATTTTTGCATCCATGTCCATGACACAGCAGTACTGGCGTACAGCTTTCTTGTAACATCTTGGTCTGTTTTGGTGTCAGGGTAGTGCTGGCCTCATAAATTCGGGAAGTAAGTTAGAAATTGTTCCCTCTTCTGCCCTCTCAAAATTTTATATTTTCTCCTCTCACTAATCTTTGTCGTCTTTTCATCTGAGTTATCAGCTTTACTAATTTAATTCATTTCAGAGACTAAATTGTCTACATAGCCCAAGGGGATAAAAAAGATAAGAAAAGATTTTTTTTTCCATAAGGAAGTAAGGAAAAACAATAATACTAGGTATCATTTATTGAGTGGTCTTTTTCATGCATTTTATTAATATAAACACCAAACCTTGTTGCAATCCTGTTATGCCAGTTTTAAGAACGTGAAAGATGAGAAAGTTGAAGTTTAGAAGAGTTAAGTATCCTGTCCAAAGTCACATAACTTTCAAAGGCAAGTCTTGTGGTTTGAGCCCTAGTTCACAGCCTATGTTCTTCCCTCTTCATTTTGTCATTTATGAGTACCTACTAAGTGCCTGTGAATTTTAAACACTTTATTTCTTGTTACTGTTAATTGCTGCAACTTTACGAGGTATGTTACTTTCCCCCATGTTAACAGTGAGGAAATTAAGACTCAGAAAGGCCAAGGGCCTCACCCAAGGTCAGTCAATGCTGCTAGACACCAAATACTCAGGAGTGATAGGCAAGAGGTAATTAGCATAATGGCATCATTAACACATAAATATATAACTCATGTACAAAGCAGCTTGGCAAAGTGCCGCAACAAAGGCATAAACAAAGGGGTCAGAAGCAGGGGAGGGATTAATTATGACTCGGGCACTCTTGGAAAATACACAGAAAAGAGGGCAAATAGCAAAGCCAGAAGAGAGGGCTGGAGAAGTTGAAGCGTCAACTGAGTTAAAAATCTTGGTAAACAGCAAAGGGTGGACACGGCCCAGAGAGCCAACAAAAGCGGGTCACGCAGCTGAATTTTCCAGTGTCATGACGCTGACGCTAAGCAGAGCTGACAGACACTTAACACAGGAACAGCTCACATTTGCAGAGCACTCTCCTTCCAACACATTATCTCCTGGATCCTTGCAGGGTGGACGTTGATTACTTGTATTTTATAGGTGAGGAAACTGAGGCTTAGCAGGTTACCTGCTTGCTGGTGACTGTATTCAACCTACCAGAAACCCTCAGCCCAGACCTGACTCCTAGACCAGTACTCCTCAGAAAGGCAAGCAACAGGATCTGTGGATCTGAAGCCAGATAAGCACCCCAAAACGCTCTGGGACTTTGGTGGCATGGACTCTTTAAACTGTGGTAACAAAACTTCTGGAATTTGGAATCTTCAGGTCAAAAGTTCTGAAATCCTAATGATATAGGCTCTGAAATCTTGGGGTCAAAAGCTATGAAACAGTGATGACAGGCTCTGGGATAGTGGGGGCAGAGACTCAGACATGCAGGGCAAAGGTGCTGCCTGAATGATGGCTTGCCAGGGACGTCCTTTAGGGGGAGCAGACAGACCAGCTAAAGGCCAGTAAGTAACATGGCTTTGCAAAAGGTAAAACGGGCCTAGTCAAACATTAAACTTCCCAATCAGGCTGGAATTGTCACCCCAGTCAACCTGCTGTGCCTGGAGCACCCAGTGGTAAATACACCTCTCTCAGATCATTAACTTTTTACCTCCTGATGCCCCCAGCCAGAGGGCCAGGAGACAGGAGTGGAAGGTAGAGGACAGCCTTCAGATTTAAGCCTCAAATGTCTAGACCTCCCTACCTCTCGCCAACTCGTAGATTTTTTTTGAAAGACCACATTTTCAAGTTCTGAAGAGTGAGGAACAGGAAGGCCAGCTCCAAGACCTCACTCTAAATTCTTTTCCTTGCAATTAGTTGTTGGGAAGAGCAATGCAAAATCCTTACCCCTCTGCAAGTTTCCAAGGCCCTCTTGAGTGACAGAATAAGATGATCTTTCTCCTTAATCTCTGTATTCCTCCCTCAAAATTCCAAGAGGTTTCCCTCCCTCTTAGTTACTTACACTCCCCACTTCTCTGTCTCTGAAGCACCTCCTCTCAGTGGGTACCACAACCCCTCCAGCCAAGCCTCTCCATCACCCCTCTCTCCCCTGAGTCTCCCTCCTTCTGTCCCTAAGTCCCAGCTCCCATAACTTTGCTAAGTACTCAATGTGTATTTTTTTATTATAACCTCACAACAAATCTACGACCTAGTAGACGGCCATTAGCCTTATTTTTATAAGTGAAAAAACTGAAGTGCAGGGAGGTTAATGACTAACATTAAGAATATTAAAATGTCAGAGCTGAACTCAAATAAGAATTGTAATACTAACAGTAAAAATTGCTGATACATAATAATAAGCAGTTGTAATTAATATTAACATAACACTTACTATGAATCAGTCACTATTCTAAGTGCCTTTTATATATTAACTCATGTATTTCTCAAAGCAATCCTTGAGGGAGGTATGAGTATTGTGATTCTTACTCTACAGATGATGAAACTGAGGCCCAGAGAGTTAAGTAAATTGTTTGAGGCCACAAAAGTCTGACTCTGAAGCCTGATCACCCCACTTCCCTGCCCAACTCTGCTGGCCTCTCCCATCAGACCATGCTACGATCACACTTTCTAGGCCACGGTTCTTCAGATCTGCATCCCCAAGGTCCCGAAAATTTTCTAGAGAAAATAATAAAATTATCTGAAAAAAAGTGTCTGAAAATTAGGATATATCTTTTCAGACTTCATTCAATCATTCAAAAAACACACGAGCTCCTAGAATGTGTCAGGCATGGACAGAAATATAACAAGTAGGCAAATAAGTACTACGATCTCAGAAGTAACAAAGGCTGTAAAGTAAGGCGAGAAGAGTAAGGAGCTAAGGAGTGCGGGACGTGGAGATCACGCAAATGGAAGGGACCCCTTCTCTGTCCAGGACCAGCCACATGCACATCAGGAGAAGAGTTCGAGCTGAAGGCCTGAGGCAGGAATGAGTTGCATGCGCTGAAGAAACAGCAAAGATGGAATGAGACCAGAGCAGGAAAGCCAAGGGAGATGGCCAAGCTGGAGAGACAGGCAGAGAGCAGATCGCATAGGAGCCAGGGCACGACTCTGGATTCTGCTCTGAGTGTGAAGAGCAGCTTCAGATCACAAGGGGTGTGAGAATAGATGGCTGCAGGCCAGGTACTCTGAGCTCACCCACAGATGCTGCCTCTGTCACCCCCAGCCTCTGCTGATCCACTCGCCTTTGCCTCTACCAGAGTGGTGGAAAGAAGTGTCCCCAACATTTCTGCCACCAGCACCTCGCTGTGTGAGCCTTGCTAGTTACTCACCCCCTTACTCTCCATGTTTTCATCTGCAAAAAGGCAACAGCAACTCCGCTAGCCTTGGTGGAAGGAGAGTTGGGGTTCACCAGGGACATGAACCCTAGGCCCTCATGCAGGGAGGAAGAAGGTTTCACTTCTGTGGGCACAGTGCCCAACACGCAGTAGGCCCTCAATACATTTTTATGGACTAACTGGCTCCAAACAGTGATCTGGGAGCACAGGGTGTGGTGGCTCCAGAAGTCCCGCAGGGCCTGGTAGGCTGGGCCGGACTGATGGGCCAAGGCCTTAGGCATCTCCTCTCCCTTCCTTCCCAGCAGCCAAGTCAAGCGGGCAGCAGCAGGCTCACTGGACCAGAGGCAGACAGGCAGGCGGGCAGGCGGGGGCAAGCCGTCGGGCACAGGGAGAAAGGAGGGCATTGTCTACCGAAACCCAACCAAGGAGCCAGGGCCACAATGCGGGGGATTCTTTCACGAGAAACAGATATGCCTTTCTTTCCACCAACTGCTGCTAAAACAGCCCACTGGATTTGATTCTCTCCCATTTCACCCCAAACAAATGATAAATAAATAAACCTTGGTGTTCTCAGAGCACCAGAGTCAGGACCCTGGGCCCAGAGCAGACAGGACATCGTCCTCACAGGGCCAGGGAGCACCTATGCCAGGTGGGCCTGCCTGTACTCCTGCTACCAGAAGTGAGTCTGCAGAGGGACAGGCTCTGGGTCAGGCTGCCGTGGCCTAAGGAAGTCCCTCCAGATATGGGGTGCAGTTGACCAGCTGTGCCATCCTCACACCCAAGGGCACGCATGGTGGAGAGGGGGGGCAGCCTATCAGAGAAGGACACGGGGCCTAGCTGCAGCCCAGCGTCCCCTCACCTCTGTCCAGAGGATTTCCTCTGGATTGCTCTGGAGAGACCATCTGCACAATCCTCCCAAATGCTCAGTGAGATGACAGGGCAGTGATCTTTCCTTCTCCCCACTTTATAAACTAGTAGTGAGTTCTAAAAGTGACGTGCCTTGCTCAAGGTAGCAAAGTGAAGTAATCACAGGATGCCAGAGGCCTCCTCTAATGTCCTTGTTTTCTAGGTGACCAAACAGGCATGGAGCAATTGCCTGATGCCACAGGAGCTGGGTCTCCCGACCTGAGGGAGTGGGCACTCCTGTGGAAGGAGTCTTCTCCTGACCCAAGGATTCCTCCCCAGCGTTCATTGCAACTGAGAGAAGTAAGTTAAGCCTCATGGGAAGTGGTCACTGCAAGGTACCCTGCAGCCCAAGGTCCCCACCATGCCATGTTCCCATCCAGCCCCTGGTTCTTTGTTCCTGTTGGGCTCCTATCCTGCTTTCCTTCCTTCCTACTTGTCCAAACCTGTTACTTCATTGAGGCCCCAGGTACATCTCCTCCTCCAGGAAGCCTCCCCTACTCTCTCCTGTGTCTGCTCATCTAGCTCTCCTTATAGCCTCCACTGCCTCTCCTGACAGTTAGGTTCCACTGAGACCCTGGGCCTTTAAATAAAGTGTAGACAGCAGTCAAGTCCCAAACTAGAGCATGTCAGGTTGCTTCAGGCCTCTGGTCCCATCCAGTGGCTGCTGTTCCCTGTATCTAAGACCCTCTTCCCTTCTTTTCCTTAAGTCAGTTCTTCTTCCTATAGCATTTCTTCCCTGACACCCGAGGGTCTTGAGAACAGCCCTCCATCTTGGTACCCATCACCCGTTCCTGGACTCACATGTGCCTGCTTGTCTCTCCTACTAGACTGTGTGCCCCTCAAAGGCGGAACACACTGTGCAAAGGGCAGAACCACCCAGGGCTCCTGTGATCCGGCCCACCTCCACTCATCCGGCATTTGGCAAGCACCAAATGAGCAAGACAAATTACCACCGCTCTTACAGAACCACTCTCCATGACCTGTCTCCTGGAGGACATTGTGACCTCCTCGAGGACAGGTGTAGTTTCTTTCTCTTCTTGGTTTTTTTGACTATTAGCTTCCATGAAGAAGGCCTGGATCTCCTCTTGCTCCGTCTCCGGGGTGGCCTCATTCTGCTGTGACAGAAGAGGGTCTCTGCCTGGCCAGCACCTCCTGCCCAAGGTTGTGGCTCAGTCTATGGGCAACTCGGCAATCCCCTGCTGTTATTCGGGGTTGGGGGAACATTTGCTTTGTTTCAATTATCTTAACTCCTGACAGTGCATGACTGAAAAATGCCACAGGGGACAGCCCAACCAGTCCAGAAAAATGGGGCAAGAGAAGCCAGACACGCAGGCTTGTCCCAGTTAGATGAAGCTCAGAGGGGCCTGGCCCAACTCCGAGGAAGAACCAGCGGCTTTCTGAGAGAAATCAGGACAGACAAAATGGAACACATACATCGTGCAAAAGCCTAATTCCTCCCGTGGAGCTCTGAAGAGACACTTTCATAGCTTCTTGTGACATCATGTCGAATATTTCCAGGCATCCAAGACAGAGAGTTTGGCCCTAAACACTGTGTATTCAAGTCTCAAGTTTCTTGGCTCTTAAAATCACAGAGCTCCCCCTACCCTTTACCTTCCTGAAGACTCACTCCTGCCCTTTCTCAGACAAAAGAAAACCTCTCCCACTTACAGAGGCCTCCAGGGCAGTGGGAACAGCCAGTCATCAGATGTCCAATGCAGCTCTGGACTTCGGAAATAATCAGACTTAGTGACACGCAAGAGACATATAAGCAGGCAACCTGCAACTTACCAGCTCTGGACCCTCGAGCTAGTCACTTCAGCTCTTTCAGTCTCCCCACATTCTTAAGTCAAAAGAAGATGATGAGTCAGTACATGAGCCAGTATCCCAAGGTCGTGATGTGGACTAAAAAAACAAAACGAGTACTGACCTTTATGCCTCAGAAGATTCTTCAGAAGTGTGAGTTTCTCCTTTCCTTCTTTATCCAGGAGTTGGTGACTGAGTAAGGACTGAATCTAGCCAGTGCCTCCCACTCCAGTGCTCTGCCCAGTAAGTGGCTTGGCCTCCAGCACAGGTGTTCAAATGACTTCAGGGAATCAGACAATATGAGCTCCATTCTCCCACTGAGTGGTAGTCCATTTCTCCTCTTTCGATAGCTCTCAACTTATGAATAGATACAACTTCATTCAAACAAGCATTTTCCAAGGGCCTACTATGTGCCCACTTATGGGAGAAGTTGGAATCCCAGCTTCCAAGGTTTGCAGAGACTAGAGATGCCAAGCAACAAGGTAAGGCCCACGAGGGTCACAACAGATGCAAGTCATGGTGTAGGTGGTTGGTCGGTGCCTGGCTACCTGGAAATGAGTGATCCCTGGCAGGCGGAGCTATGGGGTATGTGGTCCCAATCGGACTTTCTTCCCTGCCACCTTCCACTCTGACAGCTGTCTCAAAGGTCACGGCTGAACACCCAAGGGTTTTTCCAGGCCCTATCTCTTACCCTTCCCCTGGAAACTCTCCTCAGTCAGTTGGCATCCATTCAGGGGCCTCGGCTGCACAGAGCATTATCCAAGACTGTGGCACCACAGAGAAGGATCAGACCTGCAAAGCTCACGGTCTAGTGGGGAGAACCTTAATAAAACAGGCAATTGCACGATGGTCTGACAGGTGCTACGGGGCAGGTGAAGGAGGGGGCTGTGGAATCACTAAAATGGTGCTTGGGGCAGGGAGCTGCTGAGAGTTTTTCAGGGGAGCTTACATCTGAGTTGACCCATTTAAATAACGTGGTGGGGTTGAATGGTGATGCGTGCACGTGTGTATGTGTGTGTGTGCACGCATGTGTGCGCATGTATGTGTTGGAGGACATGGATTCCAGCAGAGAGGCCACCTGCAGAAGCCCTCGGAGCCTGGGCATGGCAGGAAGATGCACTCTCCTTTGCCTCCTATGTCTCTGGTCACTAAGACCCCCGCCTTCTGAAGCCTTCATATCTCCTTCCCCTGCTTGGTCCTAGGATGGCTGAGGCCCCAACTTCTGTTGTTGGTCTCCTTTCTTTCTCTCTGTATCCCACCCCTTCACGCCATGGCCTCCGCTCTGCCCAGACGCCTCACAAGTCTTCAACTCCAACCCAGAGCCCACTCCTTAGGGCCCAGCTGCCTGACAGCCTGCCCACCCAGGCCCCTCACATTCACCTCAAGTCCTGCGGGATGGAAACAGAATTCATTGCTACCCGAAGCTAGCCTCCCCTCCTAACAAGTCCCCACCCTGCATACACATATGTCTTCTGTAGCTCATCAGCTACTAAGCCCCAGGGCTTTTTCCTTCATTTCTTCCATTTCTCCTCTCCTTGCAGTTCCTGGTGCCTCTGTCTAGACCTTTTCACTTTCTGAGCTACTGATTACAGCCATTAAGAACGGGCTCCGGGCCGGGCGTGGTGGTTCAAGCCTGTAATCCCAGCACTTTGGGGGGCCGAGGTAAGGGGATTGCCTGAGCCCATGTGTGCAAGAACAGTCTGGGCAACTTGGTGAGACCTCATCTCTACAATAAATCAGAAAAACAAAATTAGCTGGGTGAGGTAGCATGAGTCTGTAGTTCTGGTTGCTCGGAAGGCTGAGGCAGAAGGCATCTCCTAAGCCCAGCAGGTTGATGCTGGGGTGGCCATGTGCATGCCACTGCACTCCAGCCTGGATGACAGAGTGAGACACCAACTCAAAAAAAAAAAACTAAAACCCTGCTCCGACTGCTTCTTGCCATCTCCTCCCTCAACTCCTTTCTCCCTCATCACCTCTCTCAAATCCTTGCCCCTCCATTATGATCCGATTGTCTATAGTATAGACACAGAGAATTGTAAGACTCTATGCCACTATCCGACTCATCCTATTATTCAACTTGGACTCTAACTGCCTGCTCAGGGAACGGCCCGTGGCTCTTCGTCACTAGTTTGCCTCCAAAGCTCCTGCCCTGGCCTTGTCGCCTCAGTCTGATCTAGGTTTCTCCCCTACAAGCACAGGCCATATCTTTGTTCCAGGCACACAACATTCCTCATATTTCTGGATCTTATCATTCCCAAGCCTACCTGAATCTTCTCTAGATTCCCTCCTTCTGTCCAAAATGGAATGCCTTAGTTCTGGTCATCCGAGTCCTAACTCTCCTCCTGGGCCTCATCTCAACTCTAAGGCTCTCATGATGTTCCTCCCATCCCAACTTGTTGGCCTCAGATATGTCCAGGCCCACCTTCCTCCTATTCAGGTTGTGGGTCACTGCTGACTCTGCTCATGTGGTCCTTAAGGCAAGCCCACAACCCAGAAATCTACAGATCAGCAACCCTAGGAGTCCCCCTGATACAGACTTCATTTCAATTATACCTGCAAGGAATCTGGACAACTTTTATCTACTAGGCTGCTGCCTCAGATTGACTGCTAAGCACTTAGATGAATTCCTGTACCCTGGCCTGCTCACTTGGCTCCTGACCACACTGCCTGATCATGATCATGCCAGTTTCCTGGATGCTGTTTACTAAACTCCCCACCCATCAGTAAAAGTGTGTGTGCTGGAGGGTGAAGAAGATCAGAGATGCTTGTTGCTCAGAACCAGAACCAGGAAAAACCTGCTGGCCACCCAATGTCATCTATGACCTCCTGCCTCTACCACTGTAGAAACCCACCCACAAGATAAGACCTGAGGGCCGCAGAGAGCTATAGCTTCAGAAACTCAAATTATACTGACCGAAGTCCACCAAACAAGATATTTCCAGTCACAGTTCTCCCTCCTCCTTCACCCTGCTAGAAATGGAGCTGTCCTGCAGTTTGCCCTATCCCTCAGATCCTGACATCCCCCTTAATAATAACAGCATTAAAAAGCTAATAATTAATCCTTACCATGTGCCAGCACTGCTCTAAATGCTTTACATATATTGATTAATTCACCTAGGCTTCATGGCAACCCTTTGAAGTAGGTACTATAACCTCCCCATTTTATGGATGAGGAAACTGAGGCACTGGTACAAAGTGGTAAAACTAGCACATGAACCCAAGCAATCCAGCTTCCATGTGTCTGTGCTCTTTACAGCTCTGTTTCTTCCCATGTCCCATCCCACTCAGTAGGGCTTCCGTGCACGCTGGTGAAGTCTGATCCTGGCCCAAGGGCCCCTGATAAGGACAAACCATGCATGCAAAGTGGGACTACCTCCACTCAGAGGAAGTGGTATCTATTTCCTGCCACACGAAAGTGCCACGCAGGCAAGGTAAGCTTAGCTGACTTACCTCTGAATTGGAATTGAATCTCTATAATTCTAGTATCCATTCATTCATTCACTCAGTATTAATTGTATGCCTGCCATTGGTACTATGCCAGGGCAGTGAGCATAAACTGACTTTGACATATGTATGCATTTATCTGATGGGTCCTCTCCCAAACAGAGAAGAACAGGTTCCTGAGAGCAGGGGCCATCTCACAACAGGCGTCTTGCAACATGCATTCACTGCGTGTTTAAGACATGCTTACAGGAGACAGTGACAGATGGCAGGTAACATCTGGACGAGGTTTGGCCCTCCGGTTACAGGTGATGCAGAGAGATCAGCTAGGCTGGGTACAGGGACCCATCCCTCCTGATTCTCAGGCCAAAGCATTTTCCCCACTGCCTAGAGCTGCCTCTTCAGAACCAAAGTGCTCCTGAGAAAAAGCGCAGACCATTCCTTTAAGTGAGGGCATGAAGACACATGAGCACAACTTCAATTAATCCCGAAAGTGGGAAGAATTCTGAAGGTTAGAGGAATGGAAAAGGTAAGTCAAGAAAAAAGCTGGCGCCTCGCAGTGGAGATAAACTGAGCCAATAAATAGCCTCTGGACACTTGGGTTATGTATTTATTTGCTTCCAGTTCTTGTGTGGTTGTTAATTCCAGCTAAAATCCCCCAGCGCCTCACTCACATGTGTGGTATATTATGTACCCATCTGGCAGCAAGACTGACACCTCCCCTGGCAACTGCCCTGTGAAGTTTCAAACACACTTACATGTTTGTGTCCCAACAACAACAACAACAGAGAGGAAACAGAAAAAGAACACCCTGGAGTTTACTGCACCAACTCTGGCAGAGTTAACAATGACTTGCCCGCAATGGGAGTTCAACAAACATATGAGGAATTGAACTTGGGCCAGGCCCAAAGACTGGCCTGAGATACTTCATGAAGCAAAAGAAAGATACAGGCCGTAGTAGCTGTGAAGCTACATGGCTGCAGCTGAGGTTCCCTTTGCAGAAATAAAGATAATCTGTTCTGGAGAGGTTTTTTTTTTTTCTCCCACATTCCCTCTGCTTAAACAAACTCTGGTGAAAAGAACTCCTGCTCTGATTGTCCATGGAAAGGTTCCCTGGAATGTTGGACTGAGTTTCTGGAATGTATAGATTTAATGAGCCAATTTAAAATTGACGGAGATGAAAAGGAAGCGTTATGGTCACATTACACACAGAAATCACTACCTGAGTCGAGTGCACGGGGCCACAGAGGTCCCTTAGAGCTTCCTGTGAGTAGGCTTAGCACGTTCCAGACCCCAAACCTTGACCAATCTTCACATTTAGGGGTGGAAGAATCTACAGGGATCATCCATAGACTTGCCTAGGGAAGGACACAATCCTAGGAACTCTGAAAACACGGTTTCCAAATGTATTACTGAGAAAAAAATCTGTCCACCTTTAGTCTATTGAGTTTTGAGTTTTGTATTTTGAAATATATTCCCTACTAACCAAACCAAATCCCTGTCCCAAATGATTCTGATAAAGTGCCAGTCCAGGCTTCTTCTTTTTTTTTCAAAGTCAGGATTTCACTCTGTAGCCCAGGCTAAAGTGCAATGCCATGATCACAGCTCACTACAGCCTCGACCTCCTGGGTTCGGGTGATCCTCCCACTTCGGACTCCCAAGTAGCTGGTACTACAGGCACGTGTCACCATGTCCAGTTCATTTTTTAAATTTTTTATGGAGATGAGGTCTCACTATGTTACCTAGGCAGGTCTCCAATTCCTGGGCTCAAGCAATCTTCTCACCTTGGTCTCCCAAAGTGCTTAGATTACAAGCGTGACCCACCTTGTCTGGCCCCCAGGCTTCTAATCAGGAAAAAAAGATAACAGAATTTGAGCCATAGATATTGATATATCTGGAGGGCAAAAACTTGAAATGCTAGTTATCTTTGCAATTTTGCTTCCAAAAGCGTGTTTGTTTATAATACTGAATACCCTTGGGATTGCAACTATAACAATAGGGTAAAAGCGTGTCACAGTATCCCTCCACAGTACGGTGCTCAGGGGTACGGGCTGACACCAGTCACTTCATCCAGAGTCTCCACGCTACAGATGAGGCAGTGAAAACCCAGAGAAGGAAAACTCCACACCCCTCAGGTACTGCACAAGTCAGAGGACCCTTGGAAGGACCCTGCTCAGGGTGGGTTCTACCCCCTCCTACCCCAGGCAGACACCATTTCTCCACATCCTAGGGGTTTACCTAACTCTTTAGAGCCTTTTCCTCTCCATTCAGGGCACTCCATCTAACTCGATCTTCAAAGAATAAGTCATTTTTGTTGAAAGACGTATTCAGGGACTTTAAGAGTTGCACATGATTCTTCTTCAACAGCCTTTGATTCTTCTTCCAGGACTTGATCAAGTAGGTTCAACTCAAGCATCAAGACCAGGTTGCAGTTTCAACCCAATGTCTCTGGGGAAGACAGAACATCCCAGCAGATGGGAGAGTAGAAAAAGTCTCAACAAGAACACAAGCCAGAGTATTCTGGGAACTTGGGGCTACATCTCTGCATTACAAAGCAACAGAGGGTCTGGCAAGGCCCAGGGCAGAGTTACAGATCCGGATTTGCGATTAGGCATCCTCTTCCCTGCAAAAAAATCCCCTTTGGGGCCAGAGTCTAGTAAATGCCTGTGGATGACATTGGGGCAGGCAGGGAGGGAAAGCCAGATGCCCCTTGGCTCATCTTGACAACATCTGACTGATACTTCTCTCCCCTTGTCCTAAGGACAGCTGCCCTGCCCTCCCCTAACCCTAACGGATGCGGGGGGGGGGGGGGAGTATATTTCTTTCAGATCTCTGACAAGATGCCCAATATCTAAATGTGACATTGCCAGCCAGGCATGGTGGCTCACACCTGTAATTCCAACACTCTGGAAGGCTGAGGCAGGAGGATTGTTTGAACCCAGGCGTTTGAGACTAGCCTAGGCAACATGGCGAGACCTCGTCACTACAAAAAAAAAATCAAAAGCTTAGCCAGGGATGATGAGGTGCACCTGTAGCCCCAGTTACTTGGGAGACTGAGGAGGGAGGATCGCCTGAGCCCAGGAGGTCAAGGTAACAATTAGCTGTGAGTGTGATTGTGTACTCCACACTCCAGTTTGGGCAACAGAGGGAGAGCTTGACTCAAAAATAACAAAACAACAACAAAAATGTGATATCACACTTCTATTCCCACTTCCATACATGGGGAAATGGGGCTACACCTTCCTTCCTGACACTATGTGACCCAGGGTTGTCTTGAGTCATCTCTGAGTCCCTTCCACTTCTGATCTCAGAATTTGAGGTCATGAAGAGTGAGGGTACTCAAAGGAGGGTTTTGGAAACTTAAGGCTACCCCTGAGCAAGGAAGAATAAAACAGGGAAGGAACCCATCAAGAAGGATATTTTGCAGCAGACACTCCTCACTGTTTATAAGGGGGGAAAAGAACCCAAACAAACAAAAAACCCCAGCCACACTCTGCATCTGCGATGCAGCCATACATGCCACTTGAAGAACTGGCGCTGTTTACAAAGAGGCCTCTTAAGTCCTTTAGAAGGTCAGCACAGGGTCCTAGGGTTTGAGTCTCATGTAGCAACTCGGGCGTAGACAGGGAGGTGGCAGGGTTGCGTGTTATGACATCTGGAAGCACCAGGGCAGCGGGGCTGTGGGAAACCGTGAGAACCAGGCGCTGCTGACCCATGTAGCTTAAAGTCTCCGATGTGCTTCTGGAAGAGGCCTGGCCATACTTGTCAGTATTTATAGCCTCACGGCTGGGCTCTTGACTTGCTGGGCCGTCAGTTGACACTAAAGGAAATGTCACCCGTTTCTAGTTGTTTAAGATGAACATCTCACCCGAGAAGGCAAGAAAGGACATAGCTCTACTCAGATGTCAGTGGGAATGACCAAAGGAAAGGCTCACCAGGCTGCCTGGTGAATATGTGATAGAAACCAAAGTATTTCTGGCCTACTTAGGAGGAGGACTGCTAACCTGAACCACATGTATACACTGAACCACATGTATACAGAGGACATGCAGATTTTTTTTTAATATTAGAGACAAGGTCTTGCTGTGTTGCTCAAGCTGGTCTGGAACTCCTGGGCTCAAGCAATCCTCCCTTCTCAGTCTCCCAAAGTGCTGGGATTACAGGCGTGAGTCACTGCGCCTGGCCTGACATGCAGATTTATATTTGGAAAACACAGTTTTGCCAATCTCAAGAAAGGGTTTTATAAATCAATCAGGTCAACCCTTCATATATATAGTTTAGTGTACTTCGATTACACTTCAATACAGTTTTTTCTTAATCTTAAGAAAAAGCAGGTTAATCACTTGGCAGACCTTTCAATCCCCTCGACCATGTACTTGGATGACCAGGAACCTGGTCTCTGCTGGTGACAGGAGCTCACAGCCCCAAGGCAGCTGTTCCAAAAATAAACTTTCAGTTCTTCCTTTACTGAGCTGAAATCACCTCCTGGAAGCTTTTATCCACTAGGCAGGATCCTAAAGAACATGCGAGATTCCTGCTCCAAGAGATGGCCCTTCAGAAACCGAATGAATTAAAGTGCCGCTGCCCCCGTGCCTCAAGAGTGCATGTGAATAAGCATGAATACACACATGCATGCTTGCATGCACAGGACAATACTTCACTTATCCAGAAGTCCTCTAGCAACTTCTCATATCCAGAACAACCACCAAATTCAAACACACAAGTTCATGCACTTGACTCCTAGAGGAACGCCTCAGCACCTTCATCTGAAATTATTTAGTTTAACTTTGGATTATCTTTTAATATGTCTAGTTCTCTGGCCTTCTAACTCACAAAATATTAAAAGCAACCAATACTTTGCAAAGGATGCTGGTTCCAGTGAGAAGACAAAATATTCTCCCTGACTCTGACAAAGCAAATGGATAAATGACTTGAAAGACTCCCAGGAACTAGAGTATAACACCAGCTTAGGGCCATCCAGAGAAAAGGCAATACTATGACACACTTCACCCTGTTGTGTCCAAACAAGTACAGATGACCCTAAGTCTCCCTAAGGTGGTCCCACTGAAAAGTTGCTTGTTGTACATGAAAACATATTTTTTTAAAGTTTTCCACCCAACTTGGTGATGTCACCTAACATCATGAGCCCTTAGGGTTATGATTTTATTATCTAGATAATCCATTTTTAGTGAAAGAGCTCACTCTACATAACGTTGCCTTGATGAAGTCTCGAGTAGTGTTATCTCACAGCGCACAGCACCGTTTTCAAGGACAAATGAGACTAACAACTATGAGGAGCATGTGGTGGGCACCACCCTGGCTGACTGATTCCCATGGTAACGGGAAATAGGCGAGAAAGTATCACCTACTAGAGACACTTACATTACCTGCTTTCACAGAGATAAGAACTGCTGAAATTAGCATATTAATATTTGATTTAAAGCAAATAGCATCTCTACCTTGTGATATCTATGCATTCATGACCCAGATGCACATTTCCTCATGAATATGTATTTTCCATTCTAATTTACTCAGCAAATCTTTTTTCTAGAGAGCCCAAGAAGGTAAACCGCAGGCTGCATCTATGACAATCATTGTGGTTTTACTCCCTCCACAACCTGGGTCCCCAAGTCCCCAAACTGGCTGTCAGAAGACCAGAGCCTTGGGCATGAGTTGCCACAAAGAGACAATAACTCTTAGTTGTCTTGAACAAAGTACAGCTAATGCCAGACAATGGTTGACCCAGAATCATTCATCCTGGGCCCAGGAACACAGAATCACACCGAGGTGTGCACATCCCCCTCCCCCCACACAAACACACTCTTGAAGACAACACAACCCTTTGAATCATTTCAACCACTCACCATGTATGAGCTCCCCAGGGGCAAAAGCTCCAGCAACAATTAGGAGTTACAGGCTGCTCTGACTACATCGGAAAAGATCAGTTCTCCTGTTTCCATGGCACACATGACCTTCCAACCTATTATTTTACATGTGATGTTTATTATTTGCTCCCTATCTGTTCCCATTAGAATGTAGGTCATACGAGGGCCCTGAACATTGTTTTGTATTGGAGTTGAGATCTCAGTATCCAGGACCCTACCCAACACAGAGAGGGCGCTCCATAATAATTTGTCAAATGAATGATAAATGAACGGGTGGTTGATCTTGTAGCTGAAAGAAAGAGATCAGTCCTGGAAAGCATATACTGCCTGAAGTTTCTCCTGTGCTCATCATTAACTCATTATAGCCTTATGTCCTAATAAGTCCAATGGAGCCTCAGAATCATTCTCAACCCAAGATTTCAGGCAACCACTACCATTAACTCCTCGTTAACATAGGAAATGAGCTCTGCTTACCAAGCTATTATCACGGAAGCCTGGAGGTTTTGTTTGCTTGCTTGTTTGTTTTTCTTTCCCGAGTGGATCCACAGGCAGGGATTTAATAGTCCCCTGACCTGGGGCTGGTGAAAATAAATACTCTTGGAGGTGTGGGTGGCAGTTGAGAGAAACTGCTAGGGGAGGGAGGGGCACACCTCATCAACAAGGGTAACTGCATAATCAGCATTTGTATACCTAACCCTGAATTGTACCCCACATCTTTATAATAAAAATAAATGCTCCCGGGGTGTGCCTGCTCACCTAAGCAGGGACTCTGGGCTGCAGCCCACGGCAGGCAGGGTCTGCACTTGGGACTTGCTCTTCATCTCAACCAGTTTTTTAAAAGCTGACATTCTGCGAGGTTCGGTGGTTTAGCCTGTAATTCCAGCACTTTGGGAGGCCTAGGTGAGTGGATTGCCGGAGCCCGTGGATTCGTAACTCACCGGGCAACTTGGCAAGACCTCATCTTTACAATAAATCAGAAATTAGGCAGGCATGGCAGCACGCGCTTGTAGTTCCAGCTACTTGGAAGGCTGAGGCGGAAGGATCGCCGGAGTCCAGCAGGTCGGTGCTGGGGTGGCCGTGAGTGTGCCACTGCACTCCAGTCTGGGCAACTGAGTGAGACTCCAACTTAAAAAAAAAAACAAAACTGACATTCTCTAAGCGGTCACACTCAGCCTCTCTCCCACATGCCATCTCCTGGGACCTTCACACTCTGTAGGGGAGCTTGAGACGACCTGTCACAGGGGCTGGGTCAAGCAGTGACTCGCTTAAGGTCACAAGCCAGCAAGGGGCAGAGCTAGGATTGGAGCAGGCCTTTCACAGATGAGGAAACAGCATGGCAGAAGTCCATAAGAGGGTGAAAGTCACAATTTTGGAACTTAGGAACCACTGGACTATGTGTTCCTCTAGGGAGGGGACCTCTTAGTCATCAATGTTTCCCCACACCCAGCCCAGAGACCAGCACAGAGCAGATGAATGAATGAAGGCAGGGACACAAAACCTAAAAAGATTAGACAGTTTGGCATTAGAAATTCAGCCTTAAGGAAAGGTCAAATACAATCCGAATTCATAAGCCTAGCAGCCCTTGCAGATCCAGCATTGGGATTCAGTGGGAGGACAAGTGATGCTGTCCCCATCCCAGGTGAAGCCAGCAAAGGTGATGTTCCCCCTGCCATGTCCTCATGACCTAGTGAAGGGAGGGTGCCCTGCCTTCAAGGCTACCCCTTCACACCAACCACCAGTCACTTCCCTACCATTCCCCACTCTCACATTCCAGCCTAATCTCCTTGTTGGTCTGAATCCTTTCCCAGAACATATAAGAATCCTATGGATCTCTCCTCATACTCTATCCAGTCCTGACCCCAGATTCAAGCACGTATTCATTTTATTTTATTTTATTTTATTTTGAGTTGGAGTCTCACTCTATCGCCCAGACTGGAGAGCAGTGGCCGCTCCCGGCCACCGCATCCTTGACCTGCCGGGCTCCGGCGATCCTTCCGCCTCAGCCTTCCAAGAAGCTGGAACTACAGGTGCGCACAACCATGCCCGGCTAATGTTTTTGATTTATTGTAGAGATGAGGTCTTGTCAAGTTGCCCAGGCAGGTCTCAAACCCGCGGGCTCAGGCAATTCACTCACCTCAGCCTCCCAAAGCGCGGGATTACAGGCTGAGCCACCAAGCCCGGCTCACTTATTCACTTTAAAAGCTCAGTAAACACCAGTGAATGAATGAATGGGTCAACAGGTGAATGATCAGAGTCTTACATTGTCTATGTCTTCATGATCAAGGATCTGGACAATGTTGTTATACATGTATTCATTCAACAAATATTTATGAAGTACTCTGGAAGGAGTAGGGGTCAAGACTCTGGGGTACAGTGAGGGGCAAAACATAGCAGCTTTTCTGACCCTTAGTCCCCTCTCCATTTTAACCATTTTGTACTCATTTTTAAATTTACCCTTCTATAGCTGGGTTTGGATCTCATTCCTACTGACTCAACAACTTTCAGTGTCTCCCACTGCTTACTGGAAAATGGCCAAATTCCTTACATTGACATTTAAGACCTTCTAAGATCTAGCTGAAATCTATACTTCCAGCCTTATCTCCTGTCCCTCACTCCCTCTTTCCCTCCATGACATACTTTATGGTCCAGCCCCTGCTTGAGATGCCCTTCTCATCTGTACTGGTCAGCTACTCCTGTGTTACAAACCACCCCAAGCATCTGTGGCTTAAAGCAATAATCATTTATTCTCATTTGCATATCTGTGGGTCCGCTGGGGGCTGGCTGATCTGGGTTGGGTTTGGCTGGACTCAAGTCTTGTGCCTTGGGCTTGGCTGTTCCTTGTGGGTTGGGCTCAGATCTGCTGTGTTCATTCTGGGAGCCAGGCTGAAGCGGTAGCAGCTATTAATATAGGGGGAGTCCCTTCTTATTGTGATGGCAGAGGCATGAGAGGGTGAGCCCAACAAAGCAAACATATCTAAGGCTCTGCTGGCTCATGTCTGCTAAAGTCTTATAGGCCAAAGCAAGTCACAAGACAGACCCTAAAGTCAAGAAACAAGAAGTATACTTTGCCCACTAGGAAGCCAAAGCAAGTCTCATGGCCAAACCCTACATCACTGGAGGCTGAGGGAAGGTAGAAGCAGAGAGTAAGTATCTCTGAACAATAAATCTAATGTAATACCATCTCAGCCTAATGAAATTAGATATTATAGGAAAAGAAGTCAGGCTTGGAAATGGAAGGCCTAGGCTATATTGTTACCCAGTGTAATGCCCATGTGACATAGCTGAGTTTCTATCCCAAACTAACCCTGCTTATGTTTAAGAAACATTAAGGCCTGTGGACGGAAGATCCCCTCTTGACCAAACCAGTTAAACTGGTTAAATTCAAGATGCCAGTCCACTCAATCTCTGAAGAACCTCAAACCTTGGTATAATGCTTTCCATACCAAATGACACATCCCTCAGCAGCCATGACAGGAAATGGACAAAAAAAGGAGAGAAAGGGGTGTGAGCTGAACTCTGGGAAATCTCTGGCTATTCCCAGAGAAGATATGAATATTCTTCCCCTTGCTTTTAATGTCCAACCCCTTTATTAAAGAAACCCTATACTTTAACCCAGTCACCTCCCGCCCAGTGAGAGGTGACTTGTGAACTATGATCCTGCTACTTCATTTTATGGCTGTAAAATTAAAGCCTGTTCTGTTTCACATATGAAAACCTTCAGTTTCATATATTGGCTTTGTGACACTCGATGGGATAGAACCCCATTTTGGGGGCAAAGTCGACTTTGTCGGTAACACTGGTATACATCCTGCTTTCTGAGAAGCCCAGACACCATATACTCCCCCTAGTACTTCATTCATTCAATGCACATGTGCTAAGAATTCACTATGGGTAGGAATACCACCACATCGTGGTGCAAAAGACACTCTTGGCCCTCTGGAGTCAGCTCTCTCAATACATAAGAAACCACAATACATGAAAAAACCTGTGGGAAGCTGACCTTTGGCACAGTTATAAGTGAAGAAAGTCTTATCTCCTTGGAAGTGATCTCTTGCCAATCTGAACCCTTAGAACAATTAATCACCAAGCAGTTAAAGGCTCATCGAGCAGTGAGAATGTACACACCTTTGCCGCCTTGTGCCAGGTGGGCCTGCTCCCTGTCCTCACAAATGCTGCATCCTCACAGGGAGAGATGAGTGTGTTCCTCCAGCCTTTCCTGCCAGCACCCAGCCCAGTGCCATGCCCACCATAGGTGTGCTCAATATATATTGCTGACCAAGAGTCCAGGACCTACTCCATTGCCCTCTACTCTTTCCTGGAAACAGCCTCAAACACCAAAGCCTTCCCATTCACCAAGAAAGAAAAACGCAGCTAATCAAAGCAATCTGGACTTTTCTTTCCATTCCCACCACCCCTCCCACCCCCACCCCAGAGAAACCTTCCTAAGTAATTAAATGTTATAATAAGGATTTGGCATATTTACCTTGTCAAAGATTGTGCTTTTGTGGTATCTCGAGGAGCACAGACAGATGAAAGGGCCAACTGTGAGATGGACTATCAGCAGGGTCCAACGAGGAAAGAAAGTAGCCGAACCTCAGGATAAGGCCACAAGCTCTAATCACACAAAGTCGAGCCGAGCATGGAACACACTAGGACTTTCCAGCAAAAATAACACTAATTAAGTAGTTAGAAAAATTATTGTTATTATTAGCAGTATCACTGTTATTGCAATAAATTAAATACTGGCTAGAAATTCAAACGTCTTTCTTCAGGATCTGGTTTCTTCCTGTTTTCTTGCACACA
The DNA here is from genome assembly GCF_000164805.1 of Carlito syrichta. Taxonomy (NCBI): domain Eukaryota; kingdom Metazoa; phylum Chordata; class Mammalia; order Primates; family Tarsiidae; genus Carlito; species Carlito syrichta. The sequence continues at coordinate 153,621 of NW_007217140.1, forward strand.
GGCTATGTCCAGCAATGGCTATCCACTGCCTATGGGAACCTCCAAGCTTCTGGCTCTGCCTTGGGGGCCCTTCAAGCAGTGGAATCCACCTGCTTTCCAGTCACTCACTTTTTCAACAATTAGTTGCTCAGCTCTGTTATGAACCGAATATTTGTGCTCTCCCCAAGTTCATATGTTGAAATCCTAACCCACAACATGATGGCGTGTGGGAGGTAATCAGGTCATGAGGGTGGAACCCTAGTGAGTGGGATTAGCGCCCTGTCAAAGAGACCCCAGAGAGCTAACTAACCCTCCTTCCGCCACATGAGAACACAGCCAAAAAAGGGCCCTCACCAGAACCCGACCATGCTGGCATCCTGATCTCAGACTTCCAGCCTCCAGAACAGATAAATAAATATTTTTGGTTTATAAGCCACCTAGTATGTGGTACTTTGTTATAGGTGAGCATCAATTTTTGATGCCCATGCTAACCAGTGGTCCATAATTTTATCTCTCCAATCCTTTCTCTCTCTAATCTTTTGACAGGAACCCTAGCCATGTAGCCTAGACTTCTCAATGCCCTTCAGATAAACAGTTCTGTGTCCACCTTCTCCAGGAAGCCCTCCCTGATGCCCCCAGACATCTCTGACAACAGGTGCTTCCTCTCCTGTGGGCAACTGTACAAGTATGTGTACTCTTTGCTAGTTATGCTGTCTACACACTTCATCCACCTCGTGGATGTCTCATCTGCCTGCTTACACAGGGATCATGGCTCACCATCCCTGTGTAAGACGGCATTACCTAGTAGTTGGTGTTCAATACATACGCGTTGACAGACTTTACTATGGACATAATTCAACACAAACTAAGAAATACTTACTCAGTAGTAGCTGAGACAGGGAGAAATAAATTGCTTTGGACTGGACACTGGGAGAGGCTAGACAGTGTCTTATTCAGCGTCTGGCACATAGGGTCTAAGCCCAGTAGGGGGCAGTCCCGCAGCCAAGGCTCTGGCAACTGGTGTGCGTTTTACATTCAGATCCTCTGCCAATGGACACTATATGTTTCCATCTCCTACTTCAATAGCACGGACCATGGAGAAGAAAGGGGGCATCTGGATCATCAAGCAACATCATCCAATCTTTCCAGGAATATGATGTAAGTCAAAGACGCTGCTAATGATGCTGGCAACAAACAGGATTCCGGGCAGAGCTTCTCTAATGAGCCACACAGTATGTGTACTTTTACCTTCTAAACTTGCTCCTCTTCCATACTCCCTTAATTCCAATGAGTGGCCCCACCATGGCCCAGATGTGCAAGTGCCACTCCAGTTTCCTAAAATCACAACCATCAGATGCATCTCACTCCACTTCCATCTCCAAAACAGAGCCACACCCACCTTGATTCTCCCCCAGGTCAACCTGCCAGCATCCCCTGCCTGGACTATTCCGACAGCCACTAAATTGGGCTTCCAGCTTTCTCCAGGTTGGCCCCCAGGAGCGTCCATCCTGCATAGCACAGTCAATGCAACCTCTTATATAAAAAATAAATTAGATTGCTCTCTGCTTCAGAACAATGGCTCCCACTGTTGGAATAAGACCTAAGATCCTTCCTGTGATCTGTAGGCCTAGTGAGATCTCACTCCACCTCCTCTCTGCTCTAACTCCTGACACCGACCTGTGCATGCATGGCTCCAGGTATATCCTTTCTGTCCCTTAAGCAAGTTTCAGGGCCTTGGCACATGCAGTTCTTTCTGCCCAGAATGTGCTTTCTTCAGGTGCCCATGTCTCCTCCTCACCCCTCTGGATTTGGCTCTAAAGACACTTTCTCCCAAAAGCCCAAGGACACCCGGCAGCCACTCCCTGCCGCCCTCACCACCTCACACTCTGATTCCACTCTAACCTATTGCTTTTTGTTTTACATTATACCCCTACCACACCCCAAATTTATTTGTTTATTTATTTGTTTCTTTGTTTATTCACTGTTAAATCCTTCTTAGAATAAAAGTTCTAAGCAGGAAAAGAATCTTTCCTGTTTTGCTCACCACGATGTTTTCAGCATCTTTAATGGTGCCCTGCATACAGCAAGTATTCAAAACACATTTGCTGAGAGGGAACAGAACTCCCCACACCTTAGGAATGGGTTGCTCCTAGCAATTTATTTCCAAAGTGGACAGTATGAAAAGATAGAGAGGAGCCGGGTGTGATGGCTCACGTTTGGGCGCAATCCCAGCACTTTGGGAGGTAGAGGCAAAGAGGATTGCCTGAGCTCAGGGATTTGAGGCCAGCCTGGACAACTTGGTGAGACCTCCTCTCTACAATAAATCAATAAAAATTAGCTGGGTGTGGTAGTGATTGTCTGTGGTTCCAGGTACTTGGAAGGCTGAGGTGGAAGGATCACCTGAGCCCAGCAGGTCAAGGCTGCAGTGGCTGTTAGTGTGCAAATGCCCTCCAGCCTGGGCGAGAGTGAGATACCTACTCAAAAAAAAAAAAAAGAAAAGAAAAGATGGAGGGGGAATAGGGTGACTTTACAGTGGAGAAACCTGACACATACCACTGCATCCAGATGGCCAAGGTTAATGCCAACAGCGAGAAATCATGTTGACAATATTACCCTGAATATGATGTGCTGAGAATGGCCCTTTACCTCTGTGATCTTCCTTCCCAAAATGCACAATTCCAGGCTACTCGTAAGAAAAACATCAGACAAACCCCTGTTGAGAGACAAACATCTGACCAGTGCTCCTCAAAACTGTCAAGGTCATCAAAAATAAGGGAAGTCTGAAAAGTTGCCACAACTAAGTCTATGAAGGAATGACAATTAAATGTGATTCAGTGTTCTGGAGAAGGTCCTGAAGTAGAAAAAGAACATTAGGGAAAAGCTGAGGAAATGCGAACAACACAGGGTCTTGGAGAAATAATAATGTATCAATACTAACTCATTAATTATGAAAAATGGACCACATTAACATAAGATGCTAAAACAGGAGTGCTGGAAGTAAGGAGCGCTTTGCACTATCCTCTCAATAATTCTGTAAATAAAAAATTGTTATAAAGTTAAATGTTTATTTAAAAATACATTTGTTAGGTGAATGAATGTGTAGCAATTAACACTGCACAGATATCTTCACGCCTTTTTGTAAGTATTTCCTGAGTACAGACTCCAGCATGATACTGGAAAACAGACAAATTCCTGAAATCCGCTGAGTGTTGTCTGGGACCTACTGTTGGCATCATTACTTTGCACACCAGAAACATCGTAAAGGCAGTTATCAGCCCATCCCTTACTGAACTACCAGTGGTTCTACATGAGGAGAGTTTAGGTCAATGACAAAAATAACAAATCCTGCCCTCTCTGAGGATGAATCAAGTTTTCTCATGGCTCTCAAGTTCATTCAGTCACAAACACGGTGGCCCACTGTGCACCCAGGTCTGGGTGCATTCGACAGCCAGCTCCCATCTAAGATGGTCAAACACAAATCTGATCAAACACAAGATTCTTCCAAGAAGTCAAATGCTGACGCGCAGGCTACAAATGGCATAGAGGTTCAGAGAAGATTGATTGTGAGTGTTGAGGTAGTCAAGGAAGCGTTTCTGGAGGAAGGGCCAAGCTAGACCTGTAATAGGAAATAGGATTTGGAGAGACCAGAGGAACAAAAAGGACATCCCAGGGTGCCAACAGAGTCCGCAACCAAAAGCCAGGAGTAGTCTACTCAGAGCTGCAGGATCCCAGAAGGGCAATGGAAGAGGAAATTGTTTTCTTTCTGCATTGACCCCTTCTGACTTCTTACTAATCATTTGTGGTACTTGTTTCTTGTCTGTTACCTCTGAGTCATTCAACAATCATTAATTGATCACCTACTATGTGCCAGGTGTATTCTGGATGCTAAGGATACAGACAATAGACAAAAATCTCTACGCTTCTGGAGTTGGCATTGCAGTGATGGGGTGAGGACCAGCAAGCAAGTAAAATACACAGAATGCCAATTGGTGACAAGTGCCACGGAAGAAAAAGGCAAGGAAGGGTAGTAAATTTAAGGGAGTGATTTGCAGTTTTAAATGGGGGTAGTCAGGGGAAGCCACTTTTGAGCACCTGAAGGAGATGGAGCAGGAATTTTTTTTCTTTTGTGTTCACATTTGCATGCTTTATATCTAGAGCAGTATCTGGCATGCAGCAGGCACAGAAGAATGAGTGAATGAGTTAGTGAATGAGGATGCTGGGAAAGTTGATCCTTTTTTTACATTAAACTTTTAATTTTAAGGTAATTGTAGATTCATGTGAGGTTGTAAGAAATGATACCCTTCACGCAGTTTCCTCCAATGGAGACATATTATATAACTAAGGTACAGTATCAAAACCAGGAAGCTGATACTGATGACAATCCACTGATGTGATGCAGGTTTCACCAGTCTGATACACACTCATTTATATACAGAGGGGCATGGCATACTTAGTTCTATGCAACTTTAATGGTGAATCCATTTTTATTGTGCAAATTTGGAGGCCACTTGAAGAGCCTAGGACCGAAGGAAAGTGGGTGAAGCAAACCACCAGCCACCGAGAGGACTGGGTTCCACTGACCCTTACAATTACCCTCAGAAGGTAGGCATTCTTGTTTTAATGTAATAATGCAACTTTTGAAGGTAGGCATTCTTATCCCCATTTTACATATGTGTAAATTGAGGCGTTCAGGAACGGAACTTGGAAGCCACACAGTTGGCAGGCAGATAAACCAGAACCCCAAATCTGCAACTGTCTAACTCCTTCCCTGGGGCTCTTTCTTGAACACAAGCATGGCCTGGATGAAAACAACACAGAAAGCAGAAACCAAGAGGAAGGACAGGCTGCAGGAGACATTGGAGGGGAAAGGGGAGTTGATAAGGATGCCTCTGGGATTCTGAGTTAGGGAGGACAGAAGCATCGTTCACGGGGAGAGGAAATGGAGAGCTGGAGGGTTCTAAAGGAGAAGGCCGGGGAGACATTCTGGTTTAGCCCAGATGTCATGTGCAATCTTGGGCAAGTTGATTTACATCTCTAGGCTTCATGTTCCTCAAACGTGAAGGGGAAGATGGCCACCCACCCTATTCCATTCACCACTGTTATGGTGGTGTTAAGGTCTAAATGTCCACAATATATGGGTATTCATAAAATTTCTCCCAAAATTTGCATCCCCCTAAGTTCATATGTTGAAACCTATCCCCAATATGATGGTATTAGGAGATGGGGCTTTGGGGAGGTGACTGGGCCATGAGGGAGGAGCCCTCATGAATAGGATTAGTGCCCTTATAAGGGAGTGAAGAGACCTGAGTTCTCCCCTTCCATCATGTGAGTACAAAGTGAAAAAGTGCCATCTATAACCCAGAAAGCTGGTCCTCACCAGACAGAGTCTGCTAGTGCCTTAATCGTGTACTTCCCAGTCTCCAGAACTGTAAGAAATACATTTCTGTTGCCTAGTACAGTTGCTCACACATGTAATCCCAGCACTTTGGGAGGCAAAGTCAGGATAATCATTTGAGGCCAGGAGTTCAAGAGCAGCCTGGGTAACACAGTGAGACCCTGTCTCTACAAAAAATAAAATTAAAAAATTAACTGGGCATAGTGGCACACACTTGTAGTCTTAGCTATTTGGGAGGCTGAGACAGGAGGACTGCTTGAACCCAGAGGGTCGAGGTTGCAGTGAGCCAAGATTGAACCTCTGCACTCCAGCTTGAGTGACAGAAGACCATATCTCTAAAAAAAAAGGAAAAAGAAATTAAAGAAACAAATTTCTGTTGTGGTATTTTATTACAGCTGCATGAATGGACTAAGACAACCACCCAGGACTGCTCTAAGGCCAAGGAGAGATGAGGAGCTAGCGCTATGCAAAGCAAAAGTGCTGAACCAACTGCCAAAACCAGAAACAAGGCAGTCCAACAAAGGCCCAGACTGCCTGTGGTATCCTGACTCGAATGACTGGTTGGCTTGCCCGAAGATGAAAATGCAGAATTTAGGTCAGCACACACAGAGAATCTCGCTTTGTTTACATGAGACAGAGAGTGTGTGTTCCTATTAAATGCCTTTGAATCCCAGTGATGATGAGAGACCCAAGGCTGTTTATGGCTTTGGATATTTACTTTTCTTATATACAAATCAGCTCGGGTGCCGTCAGAGCTGACGCCACCTCACACTGAGGCCCTCTGACGTCCTGGCTCCTCCCCGGTGCCCCACACATGGTTTGAATTTATTGGTTTTAGCAGCTTTCATTTATATTGTGTGAGGATCACGGAATGACCAGCAAACAGAAGCTCTGATCCGTGCCCAGGGAAAAAAACACAGAAGCATGAGGTTGTGGGGAAGACTCCTCCAATCCAAGGAGAAGCAGCTCCCACCCACAGGGCAGCCCAGTCAAAGCCCGAAGGGTCCCTTTGGGAATGAAGGATCAGTGTGATCCTGTGGCCCCACCAGGAGACAACCAGAAGACAGTGGAGCACAAGGCTGAGACGGTGCTCAAGGCCTCCCAAAGTCAAGACACCAAGGCTTACAGGGAGGAGCGCAGGTGGACACCTATATGCTTGACTCCCTAGAACCAAACATCTAGAAATCTGAGAGCAATGGGAGGGTGCAGCTGGGGACTTTCTGCTTTCCACCAGGATACTCAAGCGATGATGTATAGATGTGGCCGATAATTTTACTGCTACACACAGAATTCCTGAGAGTGTACTCAGAGCCAGGCTCTAGGGAAATCCAGATTCATTAGATGAGGGTTCCTGCCCCCAAATCACTTCAGTAGAATAGAGGAGACAAACATGTAAACATATAAAAGCAATAAAATCTTAAATGTCTTTCTCCAGTGAGGACAGAGGCAGCTTAGAAAGTGGCTTTGCAGCAGCAAGGGCATGGTTTATGGTTTACCAAACAATCTCACACCCGCTAAGGGGGCTCAGCAAGGGGAGAGACCTGCCTGGTTCATTCTGCTGGACTCCCAACCAAGTGCTCTCACTGTTTAAGGACAAAAGTTCTCCCATCCCCCCATTCTTCTAGGGGAGCACTCAAGAGCCACTTGCCTTACCCCATCCCCATTTTGAACAGGTGAAATCCCCCAAATTTGCCATCAAATAAGTCACATGAAATGCAGGGACATGCTATCCTACAGCAGCTTGTTACAAATGGGTCTTGGGCTCCCTCACAAAAGGCCCTGTGACATATAACTGCTTTGGTCTCATTCATCCACCAGACCACTTTCACCATGTAGTTTCTAAGGGAAAAGACACCCTTGAGTTCCTGTTCCAAAGCTGGGAGCCATCTTCCTCTGACTCAGCAGTGGGCACATCCTGGGTCAGACAAGGGAAAGACCCTCACAGGGCTTGAAAAGTTCCTCACAGGTATAGGCAAGCCTGGGTGAAGCATTCCAACCTGGCAATGAAGGCATGTGTGAACGAATCTATTCTTGACCAGAAGAGCTTCTGGACTGCAGAACACAGGAGTGGGGGACCATGTACCCCACTGCACACAGAACCAAGCCCAAACTTCTTCATATGACTTGCAAGGCGTGGCCCTGTGTGCCTCCATGGCCGATTCCCTAGCCTCCCCATGCCTCCCCCTAGTGCTGTGAGTCATGATATTCTCTCAATCTGGATCAATATTACCATCAGCACCCCCAGTCCTGCAACACATGGTACTCCTCTTGAACCCAGGAAACAACAATGTTTCCTTCAGTACTGAGCTCTGGTGGTATTATGCTAAAGCCAAGCCAGGCACCATAAGGAGGGAGGCCTGTCTATTGTATATACAATTGCTCATCTGCAGCAAGAAAGAGAACTTGTGGATGGCAAGGATGCTGGCTCACCCATCTGGGAACAGCCACAGGACCTCCAGATGATTTGGGCCCTGCAAAGTCCAGTTGCCATAATCATGGGGAAGGAAGCGCAGGGTTAGTGCTTGAGAGTGCATTGGCACGGTGTATTGGATGACAGGTGAGAACTGGCATTCTGTCCAGTTTCTGTGGTAAACTGGACAGAATTCCTCAGGGCTTGCAGTTGAGATTGGTCCTCCATCACATTTTCCCACTCATGTCCCTGCACTAGAAAGCTCAAGAAGTATCCCATCATCCAGACTGCCACCTGTATGTCTGTGGGACCCTCAACTTGCCCTGTCATCCCTTCACTTGCCAAGGTCAGCTCTGCTCTCAATTCCCACCACAGCCTCTCTCCCTACAGCCCCTTGCCCTAGCTCTTGGCCAGTGGACTACCTCACTCTCTCCTTCCCAGAACTGTAGGCTTCCTGAGGAGAGAACCTCAGTAGGCTCTCAACTCTCTGCCCCTGTCACCACCTAACCTCCTCCCTTTTTCAAAATTTTTTGAGTTGGAGTCTCACTCTGTCGCCCACACTGGAGTGTAGTGGCACGCTCCCAGCCACCGCAACTTCGACCTGCTGGGCTCCGGCGATCCTTCCACCTCTGCCTTCCAAGTAGCTGGAACTACACGCTACCACGCCTGCCCAATTTTTGATTTATTGTAGAGATGAGGTCTCACCAAGTTGCCCGGGTAGGTCTCGAACCCGCTGGTTCAGGCAATCCACTCACGTAGGCCTCCCAACGTGCTGGGATTACAGGCTAAGCCACCGAGTCCAGCAACTTCCTCCCTTTCATACCTCCAGTTTCAGAAGAGCTGCCCACCCCCTCTCAGGTTCCAATTCCTCTGGTCACGTCCTCTTTCTTCATTATAGACAGAGAAGTTAAGAGCACGCGCTCTGCAGCCAAACCTTCTGGATTTAAACTCCATATTTTTCACTCATTGTCCGTGATCCCAGGCAAGTGAGTTATCTCTCAGTGCCTCAGTTTCCTCACCTGTGAAATGGGACTAAATTTACCTGAGAGACTGTCGTGAGGATTAAGTGCATATAAAATAATTGTTCTTGGCACTCTGTAGTGAGGCACCTTTCGGTTTCAACATCCCCTTCCCTTCCAGCCCTACATTCATCTCTGAACCCCTAGAACCTGGAACAGAGTCTGGCTCAATGTAGCTCCCAGCAGTGCTTGTCTAAAGAATGAATACATGAGTGAATGGACAGTTTAATAATAACTAACTCAGCCAGGCGCAGTGGTTCAAGCCTGTATTCCCAGCAGTTTGGGAGACCGAAGCGAGAGGATTGCCTGAGTCCATGGGTTTGAGACCAGCTTGGGCAACTTGGTGAGACCACGTCTCTACAATAAATCAAAAAATTAGCCGGGTGTGGTGGTGTGTGCCTGTAGTTTTAGCTACTTGGAAGGTTGAGGCAGAAGGATTACCTGAGCCCAGCAGGTCGAGGCTGCAGTGGCATGCCCACTGCACTCCAGCCTGGGCGAAAGAGTGAGACTCCGACTCAAAAAAATAAATAAATAAATAACTCGATTTACTAAGTGTTTACGGGGTATTTCTCTTTGGGAGAGAGAAATGAGGAAAAATAGTACATGCACACCTAGTACTATTGAGAGCACAGAGTACTCAATAGCTAATAAAGTCCTTTCCAGGCTCGATTTCATGGGTTCCTCCCAATAACTCTCAGTTGCTGAAACTACCTATATAAAATTAATGTAGAACTGCAGGATAAAAGCTGTAGAAGATAGCAGAGCATGGTAGCACGTGCCTGTAGTTCCTGCTACGTGGAAGGCTGAGGCGGAAGTATCATCAGAGCTCAGCAGGTTGAGGCTGTGGTGGCCGGGAGCTTGCCACTTCACTCCAGTCTGGACGACAGAGTGAGACTCCAACTCAAAAAAAAAAGTTGAAGAGACCCAAGTCTGGCAAAGTTGCAGCTAAGGTTAGAAATTAACAATGTGGTGTTTCTAAGTTTATTTTCATGTCCTGGCCCTTAGAAAGGGAGGAAGCTGCCTGAGAGGTTAATAAATGTATTTTCCACAATGAGCCTAAAGTCAAACAGACCTCTTTAATGGCAACCAAGTTTGACCAGAAGAAGAGCGGAGCTTTAGCCTCTGGGAACTCTCACCTCCTGCATACCTACCTACTAAGTCATTTCTATATTGGCTTACTGCCTAGGGGTCAGTAGCTTATAGTCATGGAATGTGCTTTATAGATAGTCTATTGCAAAACTTAAGGCTGGTGTTTGAGATGTTTCTCAGACTTTACACTCTGATGGACCCATGACACCACCTGGACCCGGACACATACCAGGGAGCTGGCTCCACCAGTCCTGTGACTCCCTCCAGAAACTGGTTCTGTGCACAAAGACAGTTTTGACCCCCTCTCCTGCATGACCTCACCGCCAACCAATCAGCAGCACCCATTCCCCAGCCCCTAACTGCCAAATTATTCCTTTAAAAGCCCTAGTCTAAGACCCTTGGGGAGGAATTTGAGAAATATTTCCCATCCTCCTCACTCAGCTGCTTTTGGATCATTAAAGTCTTTCTCTATGGCAATGACTGCTGTCAATGTATTGGCTTTTCTGTGCAGTGGACATAAGAACCCAGTCAGGCTGTAACATTGTTGCTATTAACATTCAACCTGTCTGAACAGTGGAGGAAAAGAACACCCAGAGAGCAAAGAGCTCCAGGTCCCGGATCTAATCCATGGCAAAGCTGGCCTAAAGCCAGGATCTTCTCTATCCCTAAACTTCTCTATCCCTCCTTTTGGTGTGTACCTACTCCAGGGAACAGTGGGAAACCACAAGGAAACCAAGCCAGAAGAACACAGTCAGACATTACACACTACAGATAGGCAGAAAAAAAAATGGCCATGCTCTGGGTGGTCAGACCACACAGTTCCATCAGGCCAACCAACTGCCCGTCCCTGTACTGGATGACACTCATGGTGTGAGAGCCTCAGGGATCAAGAACCATCCTTTATGTGGGATGGGATTCACCTCAAGATACAGACATTGTGAAAATAGGCCAATAATAATAATGAAAATGACCACTATTTAAGTCACCACCATTAACATTCATCACCTCTGACTGTGTGCCAGGCACTTGGCTATGTGGTTTATAGGCATTATCTCATTTATGCCTCACAGCAACTCCAGGGGGTAAATACTACTGTAAGCCCCATTTTTTCAGATGGGAAAACAGATGCTCAGCCATTCAGCCAAAGTGGAGAAGCTAGATTTCCAACTCTAGTCCACAGGTTCTTTCTTAACATATCAAAAGATCTCAGCAGAAATCCTGGCTCCATCATTTTGCACAAAGTACTTAGCCTCAATTTCCTCACAATGAGGAAAGTAATGCGTACCTTTCAAGATAGTTTTAGGAATTTACTATGATAAACCCGAGGCCTAGTACATAATAGGCACTAAATAACAACGGCTCCCTAGGGAGCCGAATAGGAAAGGAAAAGAATAAAGCCAGTGGGGAGAAGGGGGGTAGAAACGCTTTTTTTTTTAATTTCTTTTTTTTTGCACACCTGCCACATTTTCCCATCCTGGCACTTCTGCGAAACAGTCTGCTTCCTTTCCACTCCCATCTCTAGAGGCCCAAGTCCTATTTAACCAGCAAAGTCTCTCTCAAAGTCAAAGTCTCTCTCAAAGTCATTTCCCTCAAAAAGCCTCCTTACAAAAATATACTGATGGAAGCAGAATAATATAAAATTACCTGCAAGACCACCACCAGGCCTCAACATGTGTCTCTGTAGTGCTGGGTCAACAAACATAGTCAAGGTCAAGACAATGACCAATCATTGTTACCATCAAGGTCCCAGTGCCTCTGTTTACCAATCCCACGACTGATCCACAGTTCTTCAGACTGCATTTTAGCCCCAATACAGGGCCAGGTGCTAAAGAAGATCCCGTTACCCAGTGGATGCTACAGCCACCCATCTGGAAACATGGGGGCCACCGGGAGTCCGAACACCTGGCACTGAGTGACCAGAAGCGAACCTTGTTTCCTTCCTGAGCTCAGTAACCATACTAGCAAACAAAAACAAAAAAGGAGGGGGCCAGGAAACCCCTTCCGGGTGTACTGGCAGTGGTGCATGTGAAAAGCCTCTGGAAATTGCAAACCAAGATGCAAACAGTTGGAATCATCATTGCCAATTAGGCTTTTGTCTCTTCTCAAACTCAAGCCCAAGCAGCTCAAGAAAGGGAAACCCAGTGCATTAAAGCTAAAAGATGAGCCAGAGAGATTTCCAAGGGCTTCCTCCGACAGCATCTTTCTTTCTAAAAGGAGCTTTCAAATGGGACCCAAGGCTTAAATTACTAAAGGCCTCGGAGGCGCATTAAGTCCCCAGGAGATAACACTGGCCAGGAAACTTTAAATAACTTTAATAGGGAGGAAGGAGGTAAATCCTTTAAACCGAAGACGAAGGCGGGGAAAGGGGGATGCTGGCCTTTTATCTCTGCACCGTGGCTCCCCGGGCAGGGCTGGCCGCTCCACGACGTCTTGCAGGAGGCGCCGACCCTCTGGGCCCCGCCCGTGTCGCTGTC